>NC_135324.1:19750056-19886455 GCF_048772815.1 Callospermophilus lateralis
AGTCCTCCCTCTCCCCATTGAGATGTTCTCCTCTCCCCATTGAGACGGTCCTCCCCCTCCCCATTGAGACAGTCCTCCCCTCCCCATTGAGACAGTCCTCCCTCTCCCCATTGAGATGGTTCTCCCTCCCCATTGAGACAGTCCTCCCCTCCCCATTGAGACGGTCCTCCCCCTCCCCATTGAGACAGTCCTCCCCTCCCCATTGAGACAGTCCTCCCTCTCCCCATTGAGATGGTTTCTCCTCTCCCCATTGAGATGGTTCTCGTCTCCCCATAGAGACGGTCCTCCCCCTCCCCATTGAGACAGTCCTCCCCTCCCCATTGAGACAGTTCTCCCTCTCCCCATTGAGACAGTCCTCCCCCTCCCCATTGAGACAGTCCTCCCTCTCCCCATTGAGACAGTCCTCCCTCTCCCCATTGAGACGGTTCTCCTCTCCCCATTGAGATGGTTCTCCCCTCCCCATTGAGACAGTCCTCCCCTCCCCATTGAGACGGTCCCCTCCCCCTCCCCATTGTGAGACAGTCCTCCCCCTCCCCATTGAGACAGTCCTCCCTCTCCCCATTGAGATGGTTCTCCTCTCCCCATTGAGATGGTTCTCCCCCTCCCATTGAGACGGTCCTCCCCCTCCCCACTGAAACAGTCCTCAACCTCCCCATTGAGACGGTCCTCCCCCTCCCATTGAGACGGTCCTCCCCCTCCCCATTGAGACAGTCCTCCCCCCTCCCCATTGAGACGGTTCTCCCCCTCCCCATTGAGACAGTCCTCCCTCTCCCCATTGAGACGGTCCTCCCCTCCCCATTGAGACGGTCCTCCCCTCCCCATTGAGACAGTCTTCCCTCTCCCCATTGAGACAGTCCTCCCTCTCCCCATTGAGACAGTCCTCCCTCTCCCCATTGAGACGGTCCTCCCTCCCCATTGAGACGGTTCTCCCCTCCCCATTGAGACGGTTCTCCCCCTCCCCATTGAGACAGTCCTCCCTCTCCCCATTGAGACAGTCCTCCCCCTCCCATTGAGACGGTTCTCCCCCTCCCCATTGAGACAGTCCTCCCCTCTCCCCATTGAGACGGTCCTCCCCTCCCCATTGAGACGGTTCTCCCTCTCCCCATTGACTCAGTCCTCCCCCTCCCCATTGAGACGGTCCTCCCCCTCCCCATTGAGACAGTCCTCCCTCTCCCCATTGAGACGGTTCTCCCCTCCCATTGAGACGGTCCTCCCCTCCCCATTGAGACGGGTTCCTCCCTCCCCCATTGAGACGGTCCTCCCTCCCCATTGAGACGGTTCTCCTCTCCCCATTGAGTCGGTTCTCCCCCTCCCCATTGAGACGGTTCTCCCCCTCCCCATTGAGACAGTCCTCCCCCTCCCCATTGAGACAGTCCTCCCCCTCCCCATTGAGACAGTCCTCCCCCCTCCCCATTGAGACGGTCCCCATTGAGAGGTTCCTCCCTCTCCCCATTGAGACGGTCCTCCCTCCCATTGAGACGGTCCTCCCCCTCCCCATTGAGACAGTCTTCCCTCCCCCATTGAGACAGTCCTCCCTCTCCCCATTGAGACAGTCCTCCCTCTCCCCATTGAGACGGTCCTCCCTCCCCAGAGACGGTTCTCCCCTCCCCATTGAGACGGTTCTCTCCCTCCCCCTCCCCATTGAGACAGTCCTCCCTCTCCCCATTGAGACAGTCCTCCCCCTCCCCATTGAGACGGTCTCCCCCTCCCCATTGAGACAGTCCTCCCTCTCCCCATTGAGACGGTCCTCCCCTCCCCATTGAGACGGTTCTCCCTCTCCCCATTGACTCAGTCCTCCCCTCCCCATTGAGACGGTCCTCCCCCTCCCATTGAGACGGTTCTCCCCTCCCCATTGAGACGGTCCTCCCCTCCCCATTGAGACGGTCCTCCCTCCCCATTTGAGACGGTCCTTCCCCTCCCCATTGAGACGGTTCTCCTCTCCCCATCGAGTCGGTTCTCCCCCTCCCCATTTGAGACGGCTCTCCCCTCCCATTGAGACAGTCCTACCCCTCCCCATTGAGACGCGTCCTCCCTCTCCCCATTGAGATGGTCCTCCCCCTCCCCATTGAGACGGTTCTCCCTCTCCCCATTGAGACAGTCCTCCCTCTCCCCATTGAGACGGTCCTCCCCTCCCATCGAGACGGTTCTCCTCTCCCCATTGAGACGGTCCTCCCCTCCCATTGAGACAGTCCTCCCCCTCCCCATGAGACATTCCTCCCCATCCCCATTGAGACGGTCCTCCCCTCCCCATTGAGACGGTTCTCCCCTCTCCCATTGAGACAGTCCTACCCCTCCCCATTGAGATGGTCCTCCCCCTCCCCATTGAGACGGTCCTCCCCTCCCCATTCAGATGGTTCTTCTCTCCCCATTGAAGACGGTCCTCCCCCTCCCCATTGAAGACGGTCCTCCCCCTCCCCATTGAAGACGGTCCTCCCCCTCCCCACTCAGACGGTCCTCCCTGGGTATCAGGGCCCTTGTCTCTCCTCTCACTGCTGGGGGGTGTATCCATGCCTAGAGCATCTCTGGAACACGGCAGATAACAACTAATTGCTGAATGCCAAATAGATGGAATCAAGAGTGTCTTGAGTCACCTGACACAGGAGTTATCACACACACTCTCTGTAAGGAAGGTCACGCTTCCGTGGAAAGACTTAGACTTGAACCTGAGCTACTTCCAAATGAGCAAGAGAGTGATGCATCTGGTAATGGCTTCAGGAAGTATGTTAACTAAGGAACCACAGAAACCATCTAAGCTGGAAGGTTTCCTTACCGACATCAAGTGCTGACTATTCACATGGAACTGACTCAGGAGCATGCAGCTAGTAAGCACTGCTGAAGGGAATGCCGAAGGCACCCCTGCCAGAGAGACTCTCCAACCCTGACCCACACCGGAAATAATGTCTGTCACAAATGTGACATTCCTGTGCCATCCATGCTCTTTCCCTCTAGCAGAAGCAAAATCAATGAAATAATGTTACCACAATTTAAAATTCTTAAATTATACAATTGTGTGATGATAGATGTGATAGTTAAAACCTAAAATGACTTTTTAAAACTCTAAAATTCTGTTGAGGTGTTAAGAATAAAGTGTTTCCAGGTTGGTTTCCAAGAATCATTCTTTCATTAGTGGGTATGTAGGAAACCACACCATTATTGTACGTGTATACACAAGGAAAAGACACCTACTTGTAATTTTGCATTCTGCCTCACAAATTTAAGCAAAAAGGCAAAATGTACATTAAAACAAGCAAGCGCCATGTTTTTTGTCTGATTTATATTATTCCATGAATTTTATTTTAAAATAAGCCCCCTCTTCACTGATGCTGCGGATAAGTACTGAGGAACAACGGCTATAAGTGACTGTGGGCTCCTTAGTGACTCCTAATGACAGGCCCACGGCTGCCACTCACCCTGCCTGGCAGCTGGAGGGGCTCCCTGCCCCTCCCACATTCAGAACACATCCCCTTGGGTTGAAGAGCTGCCTGGCCTGGGCACGTGGGTCAGTCTTGCTCTGATCTCACAGAGAGTTGACGCTCCAGGCCTCTCTTGTTCTAGAAGCATTGTGTTGAGGAGCCGATTTCCGTGACACAAAGTGTGAGTATCATCTAATAAGATTTTGAGACTTAGCAAGATCAGCTTAGTGATTATTTTCCATTTTCTAATCTACCTCTCATTTTCCCTCAGATACATTTGAAAGTAATAGTTAAAATAAATATAGCAAGCAATGTGTTTTCGCTTTGCTCACCTGGACCAGCTCTCAGCTGCCAGAGTGCTTCACTGGACTGTGGCTTTTTTCTTCCTCTGTAGTTTATGATTATTTTGGGAGGTTAGTTTTTGTTCTAATTAGTTACACATGACAATAGAATGCACTTTGACACACCCTACATAAATAGAGTATAACTTCTCATTCTTCTGGTTGTACGTGATGTAGAATCACAATGGTCCTATAATCATATATGCACATAGGGTAATGATGTCTGATTCATTCTGCTGTCCACCCCTCTCTTTTCACTCCCCTCTGTCTAATCCAAGCTAACTCCATTCTTCGCTAGCCCCCCACTTATTGTGAATTAGCAGACACATACCAGAGAAAACATTCAGCCTTCGGGTCCACTGTAACTATCCAACTCCTCATCAAAATATCAAACCATTCATTCATTTACTTACATCAGTATGGGCTTGAGTTTCCTGTTTTATTCAGGAGGCTATAATCTGTCTCTCTATGTTTGGTGCTGGATATTGTCATTATTTACTTTGATATTTAATTGTCCCAGGTTTGACCAGTGGGAGCCCCTTTGAATTAATATGTCCCTATCATTCTTTGGGCACTTTCTTTCTGACACAACAAAAGGGTCTCAGCTCTTCTACTTTTCTTACCCCAGTTCCAGAACCAGCTCTTCTTCTAAGAAGCCCTGATTCTTGTTAGTGGAGAATGATATGTAGAAACCAAGATTTGGAGCTAGGTGAGCTCATTGATGTGGGTGTTGTTTTTCACAAACCTTCTCAGCAAAAAGAGCTCAGGAACTCTATTGCACACGTACATACACATGTATGTATGTGTATTAATATGTCTGCATATGCATAGAACACCTTTCAGTGAACAGAGCTGGAAGACTCGCAGGCAACTATATACACGTGTATATATACGTGCATGTGCTTCAATATGTCTGTATGTGCATAAAATACCTCAACAGCAGACAGAGCTAAGGAACTCTGTACACATATGTACACATGTATGCATATGTGCTTTAATATGTCATATAATCTATCCACACAGATATCTAAACAACTACATCTAGATACAGAGGTACAGTATTTGCAATATAAATTAATTTCTATATCTCTCTGTGTACTGCAATCCATGAATCATACTATTGCATCCAGCATCTGTCCAGCACTGAGGACTCACTCTTCACATTCCCTGTCTATATTTGTGCTGCCCTTTCAGACACTGAGAAGCTAGGTTCCCAAAAAACTTAACACACATAATCACTGGCCTATCCCCTTGGTGTAGTTGATTTCTCATACCCATCCTGTTGCTCCCATGTGTCAGTGGCTCCCCAGCCCACCAGCACTAGCACTATCCTTGCTGGCCACAGGGGCCTGGACACTTCCTCACCCACCACAGCTCTCACTCCCTGGGGTGGACCCCTCGTCTGTAGGGGCTGTGGAGTGGGCTGACTCCCACAAGGTTGCCCTCCTCACACCTCCCGGGCTTCAAGCCCTCCTGCCTTTGCACACCCATGCACAGTCCTGCTCTGTCCCCCTGGGCTCCACACCAGGCCCCACCTCCATGCAATAGCTACTGTGCTCAGCCCCACCTGATTGCTTATTCAAGTTGTTGAATGGAAGGGAAAGGAAAAGGAACAGAAGGAAAAGGGAAGAACTATTAGACTCTTTCTGAAGACTTAAAATAGTAATCAAAATGTAGCAAGGAAATCTCCATTATACTTTTGATAACAGCCACATGATGCTTGCCCCCAGTGAGAACTCGCATACCTAGAAAGTGCTCGGAACCCCAGCCCACCCCTGAGCTACCTGCCTCAGACACAGAAGCGAGACCCTGTACACATGCCCTTTTTCCCTGTGAGCATGGCCATAGCAGGATTGCACTAACTGCTCTGCCACGTCTTTCTGTGTCCACTGAATACATGTCAGAGGTCGTCAGATGGCAGCACGGCACTTTGATTTAGTACTTGCAGGGCGCTCTTGTTTGAATTATGGATGACTTGTTTGAATTGAGTGACTCCCAACCTTTCCTTCTACAAAGAATGTTGCAGTGCACATCCTTATAGGAATCTCTTTGGGTATGTCTCTTCACATTGTCAATTACAAGAAATTATTTAGTTCCTAAATCAAGTAATTAAGTAGATAAAAAATAAAATATAGTCCATTTTTTAAAGATTTTTTTTAGTTGTTGATAGACCTTTATTTTATTTATTTATACGTGGTGCTGAGAATCAAATCCAGTGCTCACACAGGCAAGTGTGCTACCACTGAGCCACAACCTCAGCCCCAGCATAGTCTATTTTAAAAAACATTATATCTTGGGCTGGGGTTGCAGCTCGGTAGTAGAGCACTTGTCTAGTATGTGTGAGGCACTGGGTTCAATCCTGAGCACCACATAAAAAATAAATAAATAAATTTAAAGAAAGGTATTGTGTTCATCTTCAACTTAAAAAAATTAAAAAGCATTATATCTTAACTGCAAGTTTGTTTTGTCATTAAAATTGTAAGGTTAGGGCTGTGGTTGTGGCCTAGTGGTAGAGCACTTGCCTAGTCTGTGGAGGCACTGGTTCAATCCTCAGCACCATGTGAAAATAAATAAATTAAATAAAGGTATTGTGTCCATCTACAACTAAAAACAACAAAAAAAATAAGGTTAAAAGAACATAATCAGATAATAAACTCCTATTTACAGCAGATAAGGGAACGCAGGGGAAAGACCAGTTCATCAACAAAGCTTGCACTTGCACCCACCAGTCCAATCAGGGCCAGGATGGGGTGGGGGCCACAGTGCAAGCCCAGCCTGCAGGAGGCCATCTGCCTCTTACCAGCATTCGCAGCTCACCTGGGAATCTCCTTGCACTTGCAGAGGCTCTTAAATCCCACCCTCAGCGGTTCACGCCCAGACATCCAGGGTCTGGGTGAGATCCAGTCAGACCTCCTGCTCTTGTCCTCCTTGTCTTCCAGTGAGGAATCAATGACTTGGTTTTCCACACTCAATTATCTTTATCAGCCCCAAATACATCACATTTAATGAAAGACCAGATCAATAAGGAAGAGAAAGATCAATAAAGACAAAACTACAAATAAGACCTTAAAAATGAAGTCACCAGGGGAAGAGAAAGAAAATAAAACCAAGTAAAAGTGGTTGTAAAGGGCACATCACCTTCTAAGAACTGAGAGAAAAGGTCATAGAGTCCCAGAGCAACAGATGAATTGGGACTTCAGGCACCAAACAAGTTCCCAAGATAAGGTTTAGAATTTAAAAATTGTGGATATAACAAGAGAAAAGGGAAAAATAAAATCACTGGCATCAACTTATTTCCCACTCAATCTTCTTAAATCTTAGACAAATAGTTATTTTTGGATTGCATTGACCATTATTCTAAATTATTATTCATCATATTCTTGTCTCAACTAAAAAGAGTGAAATATAATGTAGGAATACAACACTAGGCATATCTTGGCGGAAAAACCCATGACCACAGGAATATTTAGCAAGTAAACTAAACTAGCATGGTATTCAACTTATGAAAAAAGAGATGTTTTTGAAAATCTAATAAACATAAGAAGAGGACCCTGCTTGTATCACACCATAAAATGTCAATCTGGAGAAATATGCCGGGAAGTCTCACAACTCCAGTGTACCAAGTTTCTGATGCAGCATAGGGTGGCAATGTTTTCCTCCACCCTCAGTCCCTGCTAAGCCATCCTTGAGCTAACCCAGGTTCAGGGCACAGCTGTCCCTACAGGGCTCAGTCACAGAGAGAATACATGCAATGTGCTTCCAGGCAGATGGCTGTGAAGGGAAACAGCAGAAGGTAGAGTAGAGGAAGGGAGAGGGTGAAGCTGTGCCTTTTTCGATCTGTTCTAACATGTGTGCATTGTATCATGCTGTTTAAAGGTGCCAAAAATAGAGCCCCTTTTAAATATTATCACAGTGACGACTGGCTCTAGCTTCACTTGTTGAGTTTACTCGCTGGGCTACTATGGTTTTGCATGAGGCAGGAGGATAGGGCCACCTGTAGCTGGGCCTCACTAAGTCGCCATCCCCAAAGCCTTGTAGACCTTTTGGAAACAGACATCCTGGGTCTTAGCCAAGCCCAGGGAGCTTTGCGGAGACCCCAGAGTCTGAGAGAGCACCAGGCTGCCAACACCTCCTGAGGTACATTGTGCCTCCAGCCACTGCCTCTGCAGATCACCGGCCTCCTTCCTGTGCCCAGGAGCTGGCGTCTGTGTCTCGCCACCTCAAGTCCCGACAACCAGACTGGATTTTCACTACATTCCAGGTGGACTGAGAGACCCTACAGAATCTTCTCACAGACCATCTTACAGAATGCCCCAAGAAGCCCATCACATCACCTCCTCTGCCACTTTGCTTCCTTTCTGCTGACCGTTAGGTGAAACACAGGCGAAACACAAGGGAAGACAGAAGCCTGGCTCCTTGCATTACCCCTGGTGGCTTGCTGTCCTTCTCACCAGCAATCTGTCTATAATGTCACTTCCCTGGGCACCCACAACGTGTGTCTTACTATGCCTGAGCCTGGAATCTGTCTCCCCCAAAGAGACTGAGGCCCCAGAATGCTAAGTGTCCTACCCAGGGTGACCCATTAACAGTGCTAGAAATGGAGACAGCTGGACCCAATCTTCCTGGCATGGCTGGACTTCTGTGGCCCAGAGCTACCCCAATGAAGATGTCTGAACATTCGGATGTTCACTCTCAGTTTCCCCAAATGCCAGAGCAAAGCCTGGGTTCTCACCTCTCTGAGGTCCTCTAGCTGCACCGAGCTGGCTGGTCACTACTGGACATCATGGCACTGCCCAGGCCTCCCATTATAGTTCTTATTACCTGCACTGTGTCTGCTTGTGGTTGCCAACTTCAGTATTCTTCGAGAACCTGGACCAAAGGGATATTTTTCAACGTCTTTGATTCTTTGATCTTGCACAGAGCCTGGTATAAAAGGCTCCACCAATAACTGATGAGTGAAGAAAAGGAGGACATTAGAACTGGAAAGTCCCACACCATCTTCAGATATGCATGGAAGAGAAAATAATATGATTTGCTCACAGGAAAGTTTCCAACCATACCCTACCTAAACATGATCCTAATAGAATGTGTCACATGTACATGACCCTGGGAATGAAATTGGGCAAAATGTTGGAGAAAAGTAATGTTTAAGGGCATTACAACTTTTTAAAAGTGTGCCATGCCCTCCATGAGAAGCAAACCGATTCCCCAACTTACTAGGGAGACAGACTCCCCTTCATTAGGATCAAAAACACTCAACAGCATTGATGAATTATTTTCATACTTATATAGGAAAAGGTTCAGGTAAACATGACAAACTTATGAAGACAAAAGCCAAACAGAAAGATCAACCATTTGAGATCAAAGGCAACTTCTCTAAGTTTCCAAAGCTCTAACAGAAATTCTTAAAAGTGGATGGTAGTGGTTACACAATTTAGCAGAAAGGAACATAATTAGGCTGTAAAATGATTAATTTCAGTATTTTGAACAAGATTCAAGAAGATGACATAAATGCATATATCCAGTTTTCACAGAATTCCTCAGTTTTCTCTGTATGTTTGTATGAAATAGTACAGCCTTTATAAGCTAAGTCAAATGAACACACTAAAAGGTAAGTATTGCAAGGATGTGATATTTAAAATTCAGTACTCTTTGCTTTTCTACTGATTAAGCATGAAATAGAAACTAACATTCTCAGAAAAGACAGAACTGTCAATTTCAGAAGTTTTAGACAGTGGTCCAAGAGTTAAAAAAACAATAAGGAATTTAAAAGTAAGCACTTATAAGCTTATTTTGCACCTAATAAACCAGTAAACAGGTCCAGAAGGACTATTTTAGTCTTGCATATAGTTGATCAGTTTATTTGGACTTTTCCCCTTAGAAGTAGCCAACTGCAAAATAGACTCTTCACTGAGACACCAATTCCCCAGCCAATTACACAAACTGGATGAGTCTAGAACATGTGAAAGACGGGAAGTGCTTGATCAAAAGAGAGCTCCATAACCTTTGTATCAGAAGTACCCTTCGACTATAAGGCATTGGCGACGTGCAACCATGTTAAAGCACACACCGCGGGATTGTGAGTGGCCTTCCGCAGTTGCTGGTTGTGTTCACTAAGGTTCTTAGGGTAAGTAAACCTAATTAGGACCCTGTCAGTTATTGCTCTATTTGGGGCAGACACTCCATTGCAAATGACTGTATTAGGAGCCCACTTAATGAGATTCCAAACATCTTCCTTGTCAACCTTTGAACTAGAGATGTTGTAACAAGCTTTGCTATTTTAACTCTTGAAGGATCTACAAGGAAGATAGTGATTATAATTGCTAGTCGCATACTCCATTCAATGGATTCAGTAAAATCAGTCTTGAACTTAACACCACATTTCTACAACCATCCTTTTTCATGGCCTAAAAATAAATTTTTTAAAGTATTATAAGTGAAGTGAGGTTTGATGATGATTTCTAGTTCATTCTTGCATTGGTTCTTTGTTCAACGCCTGCTTCTGAGCACTCACTCAGGACTCAGGCCTCATGCGGAACACAGCGGAGTAGGTATCAAGGCACATCCTACCTCTGCTCTTAGAGAAACGCAGATAAACAATATTTACACACATGTGTATTTCGTGATGCAGGTGGTGAAGAGCAGGTGCCGAGTTTCGCAGCTGTCGGGCCTGAGTTGAAGCCACCTACAGGTCAGCAGGTGCTGGCTCTGGCCTCCTCCTCCAGCAAAAGGGAACTGTGACATCCTCCACCAGGGTGCTGAGGGTTAACGGGGGTCCCATCTGGGAAAGGTGTGATGAAAAGTGTTCAGACCAGTCTGGTTTCCTCCTGCACCTGTACCCCTTCTCTCTTATTTTCTGTCCCTATAAAACTGAGTGACCAAAAAATTGTCAGAGAAACTCTTTTTCCCTCTATTAAATTTAAGAAGTTATTTATTCCAAAATTACTTGAAAGCAAAAGCTAAAATAATTTTCTTAGTTAATGAAAAAGTCATCTATATTGAAAGTAAGTGTATATTGAATTTTGTTATCAAATTTCTAGTCTAGTCTCAGTGTTCATGCAATTTCCTTATAAGAAGAAGGATTTTTTAAAAATAAGAATATTGTTTTCATTGCCTTAGGGACAACCAGATTTTAAATTCAAAATAACAACACACGAAGGAAAAAAAAATAAATGAAGTATACACACTTAGAAAACCAAGTTTATGGAATTAAAATTATTTAAGGTCTATGAAATCAATATAAATTTGAACAAAGCTAATGTAGTTAAGTCCATCATCTATAGTTTATAAGACTAACAAAATTTTTTACCTACTAGGATTGTGGGGCGAAACAAAATATTAATCTGCATTAGGCAGCTTCATAGGTATGAAAACTTCTGTTCAGTTTCAACTCCATTTTTAAGATGTTAAACAGGGAATTGACCTTGTAGATGATGTTTTACCAATGACAACCCACTCCCTACCTCTCTTCCACTGCTGACTGCTTATATAAACCCAGTAAATCTAATTCTCAACTTATCACAGTTCATTTTAATATGATCTGCCTTAGAAGAAAGTGCAGATTTATAATCCAAAATTCTGATGAGGAAGAGTCTCCTACTTCCTTTTCCTGTTAGTTAAAGAAAGGAAGTCACACCTTCTGAGTTTGTACCTGGAAGGAAGCAGCAAGGGAACTGAAAGAAATCCCTGGGACCAGTTCCCTTAGGGTCATGATGGGAAGCTCAGGAGGTCTGAGGACCTGTTTCAAGACAGCAGCAAGTCGGGTCCAGCATGGGGCGGCCCTGAGGTGAGGTGTCCAGCACCTCACTGTGCTTCCCCAGCCCAGTTCGCCTGGTCTTTAGTGCAGAGGAAACAGGAGAAGCCAGCCGTGCTGAGCAGTGGGAGAGAGAACTCTACCACTTAATCTCCTGGTGATTTAGGGTTCACATGTGTCCCAGCATTTCATGAAAACCTTTTGTTTGCTTATTATATATCTTTAAACTATTTTAATACAATAACTTAAAGAATAAATCACACAAACAACCAAATGGTCTACATAACAAATTTTAACACCATTTAACAAATGTTTTGAAGATTGGCAAAACCTGAATCTGTTGTTCAGTTCACTTGCTTTGCTGCAGGCCTCAGAACAGAGCAGGGGTCTCAGAGTAGGACCACAGGGACCCAGAAGTAGCATGGGGACTGAAGGCCATTGAATCTAGGAAGCAGATTTTTGCCTGAGGATATGTGGGCCCAACATTGCAGATCTTTGTTCTTTCAGATGGAGTTCTATGCTGTATCATTATGCAGTTATGAAAAATAACCACTAAGGATCCCACCTGTGACCAGCTTCATTACCACCTGCTCACTGAACTGTGAATACTAATCACAAAGAAAAAAGAAAATCAAATGGAAGTGGAGTCACACAGTTTTCAAAGATTGGCACTTAGTGAAATGAATAAAAAAACAGAACTTTGCATTCAAAGAAAGAATATCAGCTTGACCACCTCTAGGAAAAAACTCTCTTTTGTTTAATTAAAAAATATTCTGGCCAACATGGTGTATTCATCTTTAATCCCAGTGACTCTGGAGGCTGGTGTACAAGGATCTCAATCAAGTTCAAGGCCAGCCTGGGCACCTTAGTAACACCCTGTCTCAAAGTAAAAAAAAAAAAAAAAAAATGGGGCTAGGGATGTGGCTCAAGCGGTAGCGCACTTGCCTGGCATGTGTGCGACCCGGGTTCGATCCTCAGCACCACATACAAAGATGTTGTGTCCGCTGATAACTAAAAAATAAATAAAATTCTTAAAAAAAAAAAATTAAATGGAATAGGGTTGTAGGCTGCTGGCAAAGTGCTTGCCTAGCATGTGAAACAGCCTGGGTTCAATCCCCAGTATCACAAAAAAAGTTTTTTCTGGGACTCCAAGGAGTTTGTTGAAACACACAAACAACAAATTGAGCCTGGAATCTCCTGCAGCCCCTTTTCTCTTTGCTACTATGTCAGCAACATTTGAGAGTTTGTGTTCCTCAGGACTGATTTTTTTTTTTTTTTGGTACCGAGGATTGAACCCAAGGGTGCTCTACCACTGAGTCACATCCCCAGTCCTTTTTACTTTTATTTAGAGACAGAATCTCATTAATTTGCTTGGGACCTCACTAAATTGCTGAGGCTGGCTTTGAACTCCCAATCTTCCTGCCTCAGCCTCCCAAGCCACTGGGACTGTAGGCGTGCGCCACCACACCTGGCAGGGACTGATTTTCTGAAGTGTGAATGCTACATGTCATTTGGATTCTGCTGTCATGCCTTTGCCTCTTTGTGAGATTTACCAGCTCCCTCACTGTTATTTGTCCTCCGTGAAACTGACACACTTGAAGACGACCCAGCCACTTGTTTCTGCAGCCTCTTGTGGACTGAGCTTTGTCTGGCTGTTTCCTCCTGATTTCTGCAGGTTAACACTGCTGGTGACACTGTCTTCTCAGACTATGCCACTGTCCTGTCCCACTACTGATGAAGGGTCTTTATTGTGGATTAAGCAGCATCATTACAATGGATCATTCCTCCATCATAATCTACATTTTCATTATAATCTGTCGTCAGTAGTTGACTACATCATTTGCCGATAGTTCTCCCTCATTAGTGAGTTAGTGTACATTACCAATGTGCTCATGAAACAAAACAAAAACGACTCAGGACCCAACCAGTGACTGGCCCCATCATCAGCTGCTTGGGTTAATGGCAAGAAGAAAAGTCACAGAAAGACGCACAGCACAGCTTCAGAGCCAGAGAGCCCTTGGTCTGAATGCACCTCCATGGCTTCGGGGCTCTGTGACCATCCGTGTGACTGCATACCAAGACTTAATCTGCATCAGGAGATGGGAGCCATAGCAGCACCCAGGGATGCGTTGCACTCAGAGAAGACTGGCAGACTCACAAAGGCTGCCATGTGGCCAGTGCACCTCCATCACCATCATCACCGGGCATTTGGGGCCATTCTCAGGGCCACTACAGATAAAGGCAATGCACTAAAATCCCATACACAAATGAATACATTTTATGTGAAAAGAAATTCCAAATAAATTCATGTGTATTTCTGTCTTTCAAGTGTATTGAACCAGTTTTTAAAAATTTAAATCTTTAAATGTACTTAGAATCTAAGAACTATTGTTTTTATAAACAATGTTCTCATGGTATATAATAAGAATATGTCTGCAGGAAGAGAAATTATAGGATAAGATTTCTCCTGACATGAAAAATTGAATATTGTTTCTGTTGTCAGTCATTCACATAATAAGTAGCAAAATCTGCTGAATTCAAGACACTGATTGGAGTTGGCCCTGTTATAATCTGCAAAGTCTATTTTTTTTTGTTATATTTATTTTTTAGTTCTCAGCAGACACAACATCTTTTTTTTAATATATATATATATATTTTTAGTTTTCTGCGGACACAACATCTTTGTTTGTATGTGGTGCTGAGGATCGAACCCGGGGCCGGATGCATGCCAGGCGAGCGTGTTACCGCTTGAGCCATATCCCCAGTCCAAAGTCTATTATTTTAAGATTAACTTTTCTGAAGGCATTTACATGTAATTTAAAATTTTCTTTAACATCAAGATTTAATAATATCAGAAATATCTTTCCCTCTTTCAAGTAACACATTAGCCATTTGTTTCAATAAGGTTCAATGAGAGCTAGGCGTGGTGGTGCAGGCCTGTAATCCCAGCAGCTCAGGAGGCTGAGGCAGGAAGATTGTGAGTTCAAAGCTAGCCTCAGCAACTTGGTGAGGTGCTAAGCAATTCAGTGAAACTCTATCTCTAAATAAAATACCAAATAAGGGGCTGGGGTTGTGGCTCAGTGGTAGAGTGCTTGCCTAGCATGTGTAAGGCCTGGGTTTGATCCTCAGGCCACATAAAAATAAATAAATAAAATAAAGGTATTGTGTCCAACTAGAACTAAAAAATAGATATTTAATAAAATAAAATAAAATATAAAATACGACTGGGGATGTGGCTCAGTAGTTAAGTGCCCCGGAGTTCAATTCCCCGTACCCACCTCCAGAAAAACAAGTTCAATGAGGTTTTGTTACCATCAGAAGATGAAACCCACCAGGGACTCTTGTTCCCCAGGTTGCAAAGCCACACCCAAAGCTCCACACTGTATAGAATAATGAGAAACAGCACAGCCACATCTCCCTGAGCTTAGTCAACATGGGAAAATGAGTTTAAATGTCCCAACATCACTTCTTTGAAAGCTTCCATAAATTTAAGCTTACACAGGAAATAGATAATTATACTAGTAATACAATTGTACCATTTTAAAGGGCTTTTTGGAAAAAAAAAATGAATTCAAAACAGGGATTTCTATAGTGTTTTCTTGTTTTTATTAGGTTACAACATATTTGTAACAAGTTTAAGGGGTGCTTTGAAAATCAGTATGAATACGTGACACCAACCCTTACGGTAATGACATGGAGAAAACTCTTTCCTTGGAGGCTCAGAAGTCAAAGACAGACACCTCCAGAGACTCAAGGACACTGCAGCCGGACAGAAGTGGAGACACGGGGGGCTCTTCCCTGTCTGTGAACAGAGCAGCCTCCTGGGTATCTAAAACTGAAGGCGCAGTTCAAAAATGCCTTGGAACCTTCAGACTCCCTGATTTCCAACCTAATCATCACTATATAAAAGATCCATTTTCGGAGACTCCACATGACAGGAACCACAGGCGAGACTGTCCAAAGCAAGCCCCACTGAACTGTCTGAAATGGATCCCACCAAGCGCTTGTGCATAGACCTTCTGGGATCCGCCTTCACCTCGTTTTGTTTATCGACGCATCAGAGCATCCAAATTCATTTGCCAAAAGATCAAGACGTCGCCACATTTCAAAAGGAGGGAAAAGCAGCCATGGGCGGCCCACCTTTCCCACACCACGAAGAACACTCCTCCGGGGGACAACTCGCCCGGGAGAGCCACTGTCCAGCGCCGGACACTCCTCCCGGGGGACAACTCGCCCGGGAGAGCCACTGTCCAGCGCCGGACACTCCTCCCGGGGGACAACTCGCCCGGGAGAGCCACTGTCCAGCGCCGGACACTCCTCCCGGGGGACAACTCGCCCGGGAGAGCCACTGTCCAGCGCCGGACACTCCTCCCGGGGGACAACTCGCCCGGGAGAGCCACTGTCCAGCGCCGAACACTCCTCCCGGGGGACAACTCGCCCGGGAGAGCCACTGTCCAGCGCCGAACACTCCTCCCGGGGGACAACTCGCCCGGGAGAGCCACTGTCCAGCGCCGAACACTCCTCCGGGGGACAACTCGCCCGGGAGAGCCACTGTCCAGCGGGCTCTTCGCCCGGCGCGCGCCAGGTGGCGGCAGAGAGCCGCCCTGGGCCAGCTCTGGACAGCAGGCCCTGGGCGCCGGCCAGGTCGCGTCACAGCTGCCGCGGTCAGAGACGCCTTCAGAGGAAGCGAGTTTCCACTGTGGCCTCCTCGTTACGGGACACGGCTGGGAGCTCGCTACACCTCTCCAAACCCGTCCCCGCCGCCTGTTTGACCTGAGAGATCAGCGCACGGCAGCGCATGGGGAGGGTCCCGGTCACCGCCGCGGGCGGCTGGAGGACCCAAGAAGTCTGGCCTGGCTTCCCCGCAGCGGAAGGCCGGTGGCACCGCCCAAGCCCGGCTGGGTGCACGGACCAGCGCAGGCGTCTCCTTGCTCGCGTGGCTGGGTCTCCTGCGGAGGGGACCGCACCCAGAAGAGCTCCTTAGGAATCAAGCTCCATGAGCCCTCCGCTTCAGCGTGGAGACCGAGGCTGCCCAGACCTGAGGGAAGGCTGCTGTGAGCAGTGGAGGCTGTGCATGGAGCCGCAGCAGAAAAGCGCCCTGAGCGAGCGAGGTTATCCCCGCCTCCCCCAGAACAAGAGAGCGTCATCACCCCCTGCGCCTCTCCTCGTGCGGGCCCCAGTAAGGAAGGCCAGGTGACCTGGACCCCCCCACACACACACACACACAATTGCCTCCCTGTCTTCAGTATCCACAGCACAGTGTGCTATAGGACCCGACAAAGGTGCCTTTGAATTGGTTTCATTCTGAGCTTGGGTTCCCCACCTGAAAGACAAAGATAACTTCCTCATCTAAAATGCGCTTTCTTCAAGACTCAGCTTAAAAATCTCACTTTGTCCATTCTCTCGTGCAACACGTATTCCCATGTCTCATATATGTTCTGGTGTCTTAAGAGTGAAGTGGACACAGCTCCTGTAACCAAGGACCTCCCACCCCCATCTGGAGTGGATGCAAGCCAGGTGTACTAAGTTCTCCACGCAATGTGGAGTGCTAAATGGCCAAAGCACTGGGTTCAAAGATGGTATGTGTGTGACCTAGTACAGGGGGCAGTGTGCACCACACACTATTATGGTCAGAAGCGTGCCTTTCACGTTACAGAATCTGGCATCAATCCCAGCTACCAGCATGGCCACTTGTTTCCTAGAAAACTTCAGAAAACTCACATACTCTCCCCAAGCCCCAACTTCTACACTGTGGAATCTACTTAAACAAGAGTGAAGATCATGCATAGAAACCCAGCTGAAGCCCACAGATGTTCTGATCAAGGCTAGCTGTAGTGGTGATGGTGTTATCACGCTAACACAATCACCAAGCCTTGTTGGTGGTGGCACAGTACCGAATGTGCTTCTCAAAGTTTGTGTAGAAGTTGGATGCAAGGCTGGGGATGAGCTGAGCTGAGAAGAACAGTAGAAAATAAGACAGAAAGAATGTTGGCAGTGCCCAGAGGTGGCTTGGTTTGGCTTCATCAAACTAAAATGTGCACTTAGGTCATCACCTGTCTCAGCCTAGGACTGAAGGATTTTCCAGGAAAGCTGCACTTTTAGTGGGAAAGCTGAGGAAGTCTCATGACCAGGATCAATTGATTGCCTGTGTTTAAAGGAACCTGAGAGGATTAGAAATACGTTCTGTTCATTTGGGGAATGAAAATATAAACAATGGTGACAAGAAAAGGATAGAGATCAAGATAAAATAAAGGATCCAAATTTGAAATACTGGTATTTCTCCTCCAAAAACGTCCTCATACCTACCAATTTTTAAATATTCATCATCTTATTTAAATACATGCCACATGAGTTCTCATAGGTAGACACTAAACTTCTCTGATTTTTAATTTAATGAGCATAGTACAGCACTGATGAACAGGGTGGTGATGCTCCTTTTGGATATCTCAGAAGAATGCAGATACAGAAATAATGTCATGTGCCCACTTGTAAAAGTAGATTCAAAATAAAGCCTTCCTACCTTACCCTGACCCTAGACCCTATCACTAAAAAGCATTCAAAGCTTGTTTTCAAATCAGGAACTATGTCCTGTTTTGACTTCATTTTGCTTTATTTTTATTCCACAAGTAAAAATGCCTGAAATGTAATGGGTTCACAATAAAAATTTGTTAAATCAACAAGCCGGTCAATTTCAGAAATAAAAAGGACAATTAGAGGTGAAATGGTCCTCATGTTAGGACACTGCTCAGAGAGATGAGTGCAGAGCTGTGAGTCACACTGAGGATGTCTCAGGATTCCCTGCCCAGTGCCTTTCCACCCCAGCAGACTAAGGACCAGATGGATCTGCCTGTGGCACAGCTGCCAGCCGCTCCTGTCCAAAGCTAGAAGTAAAATAGAACATTCAGAAACCACAAAATAATGCTAGCGTGACCTACACACCTCCACAATTCTTTTCTTTTTGTATCTTTTAGAACTTTTACATGTAGGTGTTAAAGCTTCATCCCAGGGTTTCATAAACTGACTTCCAGACCACGCATGTATAATCGAATCAAGCCTTTATTGAAGCATACTATTTGGCGACTGACCAGAACATAAAGCTGTTTCCCTGATCAGCCCCAAACAATTGCAAGGGCACTCCTTATAAGCCTGAAAACCACAAAAGGGATGTTCAGGGGTCTAGCCAATGCAAGCCAGCCAGGTGACAGAAACAGGACAGTGCAGTCAAGCAAAGGGAAGCCTAACCAATCACAGTTAGCCCAGTCACCCCAGTTACAGAAACAGCGCCCCGTTACCCTAGTTACAGAAACAATGCCCCATTAGGTAGTTCTGTGTTCTTAAAGGTTTCTATAGCAAAAGGAAAAGAACATCTTGCCCCAGTCATGACCCTTCTACGTGGCATGGTTGTTTTACAGAATGGAGTCACAAACCAAAATGGAGTCACATTTGCTTTTACTATCTCATTGGTTGTAAAAGATCCTTCTTCAATCACCCCTTATTGTTTTAAGTATTGATTTCACAAATTTTGAGTCGGTCTAGATCATGCATTAGACAGAAAAAAATGGGAACAAGGGGAAGAATGAGAAATGTAGATCTTCTAAAAACTTTTTCTGGTAAAAGTATTATTCATCAGTTGAAGGAGAAAAAGTTTCTTGGAGACCATCTACGTCCTCATGTCCCCAACATGATAGGAGCATGATCACAGCACTCTTCCCTGTCCCCTCAGACATGTTCCCCACAGATGCAGCCAGCAGGCACTGATATCTGCACATTTCCACCACATCATGAGCATTGCCAAGGTTCAGTGTCGCCTCTCACAGTCTCGCTCCGGGCTGCCCCACACCCCACAGATGCACACACCTGAAGTCTTTTTTCATAATCCAAATCAAGCAAGTGCGAGCATTTGGGGTGACAAGTTTCTTTCCATATTTTGGATTGTTTCCTTAGAATAAATTCTCCAAGTAAAATTCCTGAGCCAAAGAGAATGGATATGTTTCTGACTCTTCAAGCTCACATTGCCAAATTCATGCCTGGGGGATAGAATTCAGTTTGATTAAATTCCGTGGGAAAGTAGCAGGGGGATGTCTTGCAAGCCCTTTAGTCCAGTGGTGTGCACAGGATGAGCTGCTGAGTCAGGCTCACCTTCTCTACCCAGCCCACAAGGGAGACCAGTAGAATTCCGATGGGTCAGACCCCTTCTTGGAAATCTTCAGGAGCAATGCTAACTAAACTGGGGTGCTGGTTTTTCTCAGTACTGTCTTCACTTTGTGAGAGTTATAAGGAGGCAGAATATACATCCCTGTCCCTATATCTGAGGGACAGGGATATAGCCCAGTACTTGCCAAACTCCATGAAAACAAAACACACAAATCCTTTAAAGAGACCAACTAGTGTGACTTGTGAGAAGAAAACATGATCTCTAATCCCTCCCACTCCCTCCTCTCTCCCTTCCCCCTTCCTTTCTTCTTTTCTCCCCTCCTTCCCATCCTTCCTCTATTCCCTCCCTTCTCCTCCCTCTCCTCCCCCCTCTTCTTTTCTCCCTCCTTCCCATCCTTCCTCTCTTCCCTCCCTTCTCCTCCCTCTCCTCCCCCCTCTTCTTTTCTCCCTCCTTCCTTCTCTTCTCTTTCTTCTCCTCCTCCCTCCTCCCTCTCTCTTCCTCCTTCCCTCTCTCTGAGGGGCTGGGCTTCAGCTCTGAACACAGAAGTGGGACGCGGACAGTTAGGCAAACCCGTCTGGGGTCACCAGCAGCAGAAACAGCTGTTCTTTACTACACCTTTAATTGTTGGGCATATTCTTTCCTCAAACAAAGCCAACTTTGAGTGGCAGCAAATGGATAAAACATTAAAAGTACCTCCCCCTTTTACATATGCTTCCAGTTTCCAAGTGTTTGCATATGTGTTAACTTCAGAATCACCTTGAGAGTTAAGCACTATTTTCACCCCAGATAAGTCAATGAAAGCTCAAAAGCATCAATTGATTTCCCTTCCACCATGGAGCCAAGAAGAGGCAGCATCAGGACTAAAATCCTCTTCTGTTTATTACTACCATAACCACAAAGCACAGATCTCAAGAAACACACAAGGCAACCCTTAGAGACACATCCATGTCAAGGAATCTGTGTGTATCTTGGAGGCACCAAGAAATGACCAGCACATGGGTCAGACATTACTGCCCAGGGGTGCTGAGCTCCTGGTCTCCGCTCAGCAAAGAATGGAAGACAGCAAGCAAGCAGCAGATTGATCCAAAAGGGACAAAAGCAGACTTCTCAGAAAAGAAGGGGCTCAGAGCCAGAAGTCCCGTGAGGAGTTTTGGCCTGTTCTTTTTATGGTCTGGAATTTCCTTCTTTTCTATCTCCTCCCTGTCCACACCCTCCTCGGTATTACTAATTGGTGCCCTGGTCCATGTTTTAGTTTTTCTATTGGGTCCCCCTGCTGAGGAGCATAATTGGGTCCTCACTCACCATCTTGCCCTGGCTGCCTCTGCCCTTCTACATCCCCCTCACCATCACAGGGCCGAGGCAGCAGAGGACCCGGGGACAGAACACCAAGCTCCCCATCCCTGTGTAGCTGCCACCAAAGCCAGGAAAGACCATGGAAAAGCCATGTCACCCTGAAGAACCCAGGCCTTTCCACTCCGCTGGCCTCAACAGCCTGCTCCTGGACCAGTGCTGATCATCCAAAAGACAGCCAGCATTTCACAAGTGCAGACCTCCCTACTGTCCTGAAGCCATCCTCTGCCTCTTGAATATTCCTGAGGCATTAAGAGACCTCCATCTTACTGCAGCCAGTCTTCCGCCTTCTCCCAGATCTGAGTGATTATCCACGTGGGAACCAGAAGACTGACTTGCTCAAGGTCCAGGGTCAGGAAAGGTGGAAAAGAAGGAAGAGGGGAGGCCTCCTACGGGACAGCCACTCACCCTACTGTGTGGTAGGAAGAACCAACATTTTCTTCTTTCCCTTGACCTTCGCACCAATACAACAAACTCTGCTGCTGGGAAGGTTGGGTGGCCGTGTCTGAAGCTCTCAGGAGGAGGGGAGCATGATCCAGCTGAGCAGACCAAACTCTGCGCACAGCACCTGAGCCTCCCCAAGGATGGCAGGATGACTGACTGCGTGTTCCCTGGCTCTGTTCTCTCATGTCTCCTCCTCCTGGTCTTGGGTGAGGGGTGGCATCTGGTGAGGTTGATAAGCTCTCATTTCTGTTGTTTCTGATATGATTTGAGTTATTATTATGAATAACAATAAATTCACAGGCTACACCACTTCCATGGCCGCTCTCTGAATGCTCCTGGGCATCTGACAGTCAAAGGCTGGGAAACACAAGTTCTTTTATTCTGGTCTTCATTCTAACAGCCTGTAGCTGTACACCATGGAGCTACGCAGGGCAGGGACAGCCTGAGCTGCTGTTGTACACCCTGTGGACTCACTGAGGAAGGCAGAGGCGGAGAGCTGCTTCCTGTACCCCGAGGACTCCCTCGACAGCCACAGCCTGCTCTCCACACTTGGGCACTTGCAAGTCGACTAAACCCTCTCGTCCAGGTTTTCTCAGTCACATAGCAATGGCATCTCGGACTGGACGCTGCCTGTTGTGGATCTGTCTTATGTAATGCTGGGTTTCAGCAGCACCTTGGTCTCTACTCAGGAGATCCCGGCAGCAGCTCCAGCCAAGACAACCAAACCTATCTCTAGGCCTGGGCTAATGTCCTCTAAAGGGTCAAAGGGGCCCTGGAGGAGAGCCGCTGACCTAACCCAGGAGGAGAGAGTACCTGGTGGTGCCCACCCTCCTGATCCCAGGAGTAGAGCTATCAACTTCTCAGGCCATAATCCTGTATCTCAGAGCTCTTTATGTCAGTTTCACTTATTGCAATTTACATAAATATTATATAATCCAATGAAATTTGAAAGCAAGATACGAGTTTCTATTTCTACTCTAAGTTGAACGACTCAACAAGATTCCATAGGGCTGAGACCAAGGTCCTCTTCCTTTCCATCAAAGGCTAAAGGAAGAGCCCCAGCTCCCTGCAGTCAGGGGAATCCGTGTTACCAAGTTCCAGGAGGGGTGTGGGCACAGTGATGAGCACTGTTTACAGGTGGGGCATTTAAAACTCCTCTCTCTCTGGTTGCAACTGTAAAGACTTCAGAAGATGGCTCTGAAAGCCTGGAACAGGGTAGCAGACTTTCTACAAAAGTTCAAGTACTGAACATTTTGAGTTTTGCAGATTATTTTTTAAATAATCCCTTAAAAAGGCAAAAACATTTTGGTAGTCAGCTTCTTGTCACTGAAAGAAAGGGAACTTAGAGGAGGCCCATGGTTTTCAAGGTGTGGCTCTACTGCGGTGGGTGAACAGGACTTCATGGCACAGAGCTCACAGCAGGGCAGAGCTGCTCAGCTCATGGCTTCCAGGAAGCAGACAGGGGCCAGGAAAGGGGCCAGGACAAGACAGAGTCCCCAAGAGCATGCCCCTAAGAACCACTCCGTCCAATCAGGCCCCAGCTCCTGCAGTGTCCACCAACTCCCCACAGTCCATTCTGCCAAGACTTCATTAGGGGATGGATTCACCGATGAGGTCAGAGCACTCATGATCCCCAAAGCCCATCTCTGACCACTGCTGCACTAAGAGCAAGCCTTTGACACAGGGCCTTTGGGGGACATTCCAGTTCCCAGCCATACACATTCTTAGCTCATGGGCGGCACAAAACACACCCCAGGCTGCTTGGCCTGTGAGCGGCAGTTTGCCCAACCTGCCAGTGTGATGCACACAATGATGCAAACGTCTTTCATCAGGATACCTAAGAAAATCCCTGTTGAACAGGTAAAATAGTATGGGAAACTATAAAAGTCTAGAGTGATCTGCATGCAGACAGCTTCAAAGGTCATTAAATTCTCATTCTACATTATGGTAGTGAAAGAGGAAACCCTAGAGTCTGCAACTCCAGAGACGTAAAAGACGTTAGAAAAGAAAACGAGCAGGATTCCAGAGAGCAGACTCCATCCAGATTCGGTCCCAACAGCAGTGAAAGAGACATTATCCTGGAGCTCAAATCAGTGCTCCTTACATCTCTCTTCTGAGTCTCCATTTTATCCGATTTTTATTCAAGAAATAAGGCTTCTATTTTAACTTTTTGTGTGTGTGAAAACAGACTGAAATGAGATGGCAGAAGAACCCTAAGAGAAATGGCACAATTCCATCATGCAGATTCCTATGTTCTGGGTCTTGACGCAGACATTATCTCTCCCAGAAATGTATGACACTGTAGAGTGGAAATGCTAGAATCCTTAAATGCTTGCCAGATGAAGATGTGTGAAAAGAGCAGCTAGTACAGTTAAAAACAAACAAACAAACAAACAAACAAACACAAAAGGACACGAGCCAGGCGTAGTAATAAACTATTGAAAGCTGAAAGCAAACATCAGACCTGGGTACTGTGGTACACACCTATAACTATAATCCCAGCTACTCTGCAGCTGAGGTAGGGGCATTGCAAGTTGGAGGCCAGCCTGGGCAATTTTGTGAGATCCTATTTCAAAACAAAATAAAAAAACAAAGGCCTGGTAATGTACGTCAGTAGAAGAGTACATCTATAAGGACCTGGGTTCCATTCCCACTACTGCAAAACAAACTAAAATGCATGAAAGTCAGTCATTATTTCAAGTGAATGTGTCTCTCTGTTCTTATATGTACTTAGCTATTCAGCATTAGAAGCCCTACACAAGTTAGCTTTAGTATTTTTAAGTATGACCTATATAACTTACACCATGCTCTTTCCTCTTGCAATTGCTAATAGCTTTCCAAGAAAATGTTTCACAATTGTCTCAGTCAGCCTGGTTTTTGTAACAAAATATGGCTCTGCAGGCGGTGAGGGAAGGTGCCAGGGTTAGCCACACATGTCAACTGGGTCCTCTTCTTACCAAGGTGCCAGTGTGGCCAGCATGTCATGTGCATAGAGGAGAGGGACCAAAAGAGAAGGGAGGGAGAAGAGGGGGCATGAGAAGGAAGAGAAGGATAGTGTGGGGCTGGGAAAGGGAAGGGGAGACTGGGGCTGTCTGTCATTCCTTCTTGTAAGAACACTAATCCCATTGTGAAGGCCACATACAAAACCGACTCTCTCCCAAAGACCACATCTCCAAATACTATCAGGTTTGTGGGAGGTGGGCTTCAGCAGGTGCATTTGGGGGTGCAGTTCAGTCAGCCGAGGCTCCAGGTGCAAGCTGCTGTGCTGGCTGTGAGCGAGGAGTGCTGGCCACGCCATTCTCTGCCTCCCACGGCCGGTCAGCCAAGCGCTCAGCTCAGGCCTGGTGCTGGAGAGTCAGCCAGCTGGGGCTCAAGCACCACAAAAGCACACCTGTGTCTCCCCCTTCCCCCACATGCCCTTTGTATTATTTCATCTTGGTAAGAAGAGGAACTGGTTGAGGTTGACAGGTGTGGCTCACCCTGGCACCTTTCATCATCACTGTCAGAGAAAGGCTTGGGAGAGCAGCAGCTTAGATCTGCCAGCAGGTCTAACAGTGCCTCCATCCTGTCCAATGCTCCCTCCTAACACCTGTCACATCTGTGTGTGTGTGGGGGGGGGCACTGGGGATTGAACCAAGGGCCTTGTGCATGTAAGGCAAGCACTTCACCAACAGAGCTACGTCACCAGCTCTGCCACATCTTCTTTTAAAAAAAAATTAGTTGTAGATGGACACAATACCTTTATTTTATATTATTTATTTACTTTAATGTGGTGCTGAGGATAGAACCCAGTACCTCACACTGGGTGCTCTGCCACTGAGCCACCACCCCAAATCCTAAGGCAATCTTTCCTTCCTCCCTCTCTCCCTCCATCCTTCCCTCCCTTCTTTTCCTCCGTTCCTTCCCCTCTCTCTCCCTCCCCGTTCCCTCTCTCCCTTCCTTCCTCCCTCCCTCCCTCCCTCCCTGTCTCCCTTCCTCCCTCCCTCCCTCCCTCCCTGTCTCCCTTCCTTCTTCTCCCCCTCCCTCCCTTCCTTTCTTCCTCCTGCTGGAGATTAGACCTAGGACCTGGCACGTGCCAGGCAAGGGACCTGTTGCTGCCTCTCCAGCCATCGAAGCCACCTCCCTGCAGCCGTTCAAGTTCCAATAGGAGACACTGCTTCTTTCCACGATATCATTTACCTGGAGGTTTTGTGTTTCTCTGCTCTTACTTGAAAATGCTTAATCCTATACAGGCAGTATAGCGAGTTCACACACACTCTTCAGTTCACCAAAAGGTTATCTTGGTGCCACTTTTACTTTATGCCTCTGTGCTTATGTGCTTTTGTACTTATTATTTATGCCAAACTGCTTATCATCAAATTGCAGAAACCATGGCTCTTCGCTGCTGAACACTTAAGCTTGCATTCTCATTTACTTAATAAACACAGCCCAGGAGTGGAAGGATTTGCTGGCATTCACCAAGACAGATGTGAAAGGGGCCAAGTTGTTGTTGTTGTTGTTTTTAAATAAAGAATGAGTATATTGATTAAATTTCCCGTGTTACTGCAGGAATCTCGAAATAAAAGAATTCCAAATTGGGTTCAGGTTTGCTTCTTTGACCTTTCTTAGCCTGAGTTATTAAAAGTGTTTGAATTGTATTTGCCCTATAAGCTTCAACTCCCGAGGAGTCCATGGGTCAACATGGGAAAATTGGCAATTTATAGGTTCTGTACATGCCAAGCATGTCTGAAAGCTTTCTTAAGCTTTATTGGAGATTCTGAGCTGGGAGCACTCTTGAGCGTGCCCACACTGGCTCTCTTGGCTCTCAGGACTAGCTTTTGGAGCCACCAGTTGACACTTGCCTGCATACCTACATGAGCAGCTTCCATCCTGGAGCCAGAGGTTCCACAACCCTTAGCTCCGAAGCCCAGGGCAGGAAACAGGATCTGACACCTGGGAAATGACTTTAAACCTAAGTCCTAACACAAGCGAATGCCAGAAGGCCATAATTTCAGAGTTGTTTACTTATAACTTCCTATTAAGTATGGAGAAGTCCCTCTGCAATCAGGTGTGCTTCAGGCAGCTTGCTGACAGATGCTATTAGAGATTGGACTCTAGCAGGCCCTCACTCCTTGGCCACTTGCAGCTGACCATATCCTGACTGCTCCATCATGGTGGACCACGCTGAGGAAGACATGACCTGTGCCGGCCCCACAATGGTCTTACCCAAGGCCAGGGTCTTGTTACGTCTGGACTACCCTTGCTTCATCAAGGTGTTAGGAATATTTGTGGTTCATTCTTTTTAAAGAGCAGTGTTTTAAATTTGAATTTCAAAGATGTTGTGAAGAAACGTGTGGTCTAGTCTCTAGTCTGAATAGGAGCATCGTGTGCCTAAGGTGGAAGTGCCAGGGGCCCCTTACATGAGGCGCCACCTACGTCACGCCAACAGCAGCTTTCTGTCTCAGTGGAGTGTGGGGTGCGGAGGTGCTCCTTTCCACACCCCAGTGCTGTGCTCTGTGCCCCTCAGTTCCTGGTCCACTTGCTGAAGGCACCCTCAGCACCACTCACATCCGGGGCCACGGTCTGTTACAGGAGCTTGTCTGGGAATGACAGGGCACTGGGCCAGCTCTCTGGCCTCTGCCCACTCAGTACGAGCAGCAATGCCCACACCCCCAAATATGACACTCAAACTTGTCTCTAGACATTCCAAAATGCCCTGCACACCACTGTGCCCCAGAGGAGCCCCTGCAGGAGACAGCTGGGGCCTATTTCTCGTGTGCAGTTGGAGTAGACGCTTATCAAGGCTGTTTGGCCTTGGTGGACGTGTGCAGCTCCATTGCCACCACCTGCAGCCTGGTCCTCTTCACCTGGCACCCTGCACACAACCCAGTCCTGGTGGGGTACCTGTCTCTGATGCTGCCAGCCAGACACCCCGACTTTTCTCCTCCAGAGAACGGCAAGCATGTACTTCCCATCCTGCTTCTGCGAGGGCGCTCCCTGGACAGGTTGACCATGGACACAGGTGAAACCAGAGGATTGAAGGTCCCGAGGCGGGTGTTTGTCACTGTGGCATGTCTTCACCTCTCCCTACACACGCAGGCTTACCTCAGTGCCACAGAGGTGTGGAACGGAGCACTTGTATGCTTGATTCTTGTTCCCTCAGCCTTGCAGGGCCAGAGGTCGGCCACTCCTGGTGGCGCACCCATGTGAGATACGCATCTGGGAAGACATCGCACCTCAGCGCATTGCTCCGGCTTAGCTGTGATGAGTCTACAAAGTGGTTAATTTGTCATGAAGAACCACACTTTAACTGTAGAGTTACCTAGAAATTTAATGGAATTCCTGCTTTACTCAGAGTCCAACTTATTAATACTAACCAACATTCACTACCCACCCTCTCTGTGCCTGTCATTAGGCTAAAGATGCAGCATAAAGCATCTTCTCTAGTCCTTACAACAGATCTCTCATTAGCCAAAATGTAAAGTTACACTCACCGACTCTGGAGTTGAGGACATACACGTCTTTGGACAGTCATTATTCTGGCTATCATATCCATGTGGCATTTAATATATTCACTTATACAATTAATTTCCTGCCTTCTTTCTTGGGCAGTAGTGCAGGGCCTTGACCCCAGGACCTCTTGCCTGCTGTGCAAACACTCTTCCACTGAGCTACACCTCCAACCCCATTATGGGAACTCTACTGAGTCTTACATATGCCAGGCAGTGAGTGGCTGGTGGGAATGCAAAGAGGAAAAGCAACTGTACATAAAGCAATATGCATAAAAAAGAACCTGAAAAACACGGTACCAGGTGAGGTAAGAAATGCAAAGAGATCACAGTGCAACACCATCACAACAGCACATAAGATACCATGACACGTTTTACGAGACTAGATGGACAGGTTCTGAGTGGCCCTGCATCAAGTCTATAATGGTATTATTTAAAGTTGGAAAAGGATGAGAGAAGAGACTGGTGATTTCAGGAAAGAGTTCTTATATAATGTGAGAGATGGGACTTAGGAACCAAAGAGACATGGTGGTATGAACAGAGGAGTGGGATCAATTGAACTCCATGAAATGCATATTTAAAAAGGATAAGAACAAAATGGTTTTAAACAGTCACAGCACTGAACCTATGTCAACTGAGACAGAAGTGCCGGTGCAGTGGGAGAACCCACAGCACGGAGGGCGCAGAGCACATGGGCGTGTCTGGTGAACGGGGGACGTTTTCAGTTTCATGTCTGGAGGGGGGGACTATGGCATCTCATGGGTGGGGCCGGGATGCTATCACGCATCTGATGACCAGGGCAGCCTGCTCCAGCACAGTATCGTCTGGCTGAAAACATCACAGTGCGGGGATGAAGAAAGCCTGTGCAGCGCAACCAGAGGTGGATGGTAAATGCTGCAGAGGGGCTCAGGCAAGCAGCGGATCCGTCCTGCCAATCTCATGACCGCATGGCGGTGCGTCTGTCCTGTGCAATCTGACGGCCTGCAGCACCAGCCACAGGTCACTTGTGCTGCACACTCTCTCCATGGTCAAGGTGCCCCTTGCCACGCCCCTGGTGCCTGTGCTCTGTGTTCCTTGGTTCTTGGTCTACCTGCTGAAGACCACCGTCCACCACTGTCCTTCCAGTCAGGCTTCCCAGTGATTCCATGAGCTTGACCAAATCAGATCAGGACTAGAGTTAGAGGGAACCACAGCCGTTCTCCACTCTGATATTCCGTTGGTTCACACAGAGAAGAGTGTCTATGTCTCCTGGGTCGACAATGGTTTGGTTCTCAAAATCATTCTAAGTTTGAAAACCACTGAATAATTAGGTGTATATACATGGTATAGATATTATGTACTGGAAAAACAAAAACCTGTAATTACTATCTCTCTGAAATTATCAGTTTTGTTTGACAAAGTTCAAACAGTTCAGCAGGGTTATGAGGTTGTAGCCCAGGAGCAGGGCACTTGCCTAGCACGTCAAAGGCCCTGGGTTCAGTTCCCAGCACCACGCAGGCATCACACACGTACACACACACACACACACACACACACGCACGCACACATACAGTTGACCAGTGTGACTTCAGCTGTTACCCTCTAGCCTTTCCATTCCTTCAATTTCTTGGAGCATTCAAATATCAAGCCTATACCAATAGTTTTGTCCACTCATGACCAACACTCGTTTCCCTTGTGTTTGACATAAAACTAGATGTGCTTACTGTGGAGAAAATTCTACTACACATCATTTCCAGTACTGTATCATTTCCAGGAACATGTGTATGTAACGAAAAGTGCGTTGCCTTGGAGCCAAAGACTCTCTATAACTATGGGCAAGTTATTGAAAATACACAGACCTTACTCTCCTCATTTATAACACAGTTATTAAAAAGTTAAAACAAGAATTTAAATGAGATAAAATAGGTACCACATAATTCTTTTCCCTTTTTCAATTCCTGAAGTAAGTCTCATCAATATTAAAGTATGAACAGTGAATTCTTCATCTTCTAGGCCAAGTCAAGATAAAGTGAATAAGAAAGTGCCCCGCTGTTTCCGCAGTCTTCCTGTGGTGCTGACCAGTCGAAATCCCATACCAGCCAAACAGGATCTCTCCTCAACATTCACTGTGTGAAATATGTACTTTGTGCTGACTAGAGGTTTCCAAGGGCTCTAATCTAGTTGATTTTTATTTGAACATATTTTATCTCTATAGATCAACTACAAATTCCTTGAAGTTAGAAACTTACTTCCTACTTTCTGCCTCTTTCTTTTCTTCCTTCCATCCTGAACCTTGCTTCAGATAGTGTCTATTGTGAATGCTGGTGGTGGTCATGGGGGCAATAAATATTTTTGAGGAGTTGAATATTTGTGCTACTAATTTCAGTCTCCATTTTTATGTATATGCTAAATTCCAAATACTTAAAATATAAATGAATGTGTTTTATTATTCCCAGTATGACCAGATTTAGTGATTCACAAACTTCAACCTTCTAATTATTACCACATTGAATTCTTTCATGACCTCAGAAGGCATTAAAAAAACACAACAAAGTTTGGAAATGCCGGGCTGGGGATGTGGCTCAAGTGGTAGTGCGCTCGCCTGGCATGCGTGCGGCCTGGGTTCTATCCTCAGCACCACATACAAATAAAGATGTTGTGTCCACCAGAAAATAAAAAATAAATATTAAAATTCTCTCTCTCTCTCTCTCTCTCTCTCTCTCTCAAAAAAAAAAAAAGTTTGGAAATGCCCATCAGTGAACTTCCTGTCAATACCTATTTATACAGCTTTGTATTTAAAAAAACAAATCACATGCAATATGTAAAGCTCTAAAAAATTGTTGAAAAAACAATTCAGTATCTGCTACTATATTAAATTTATATTGAAATGGTTGCTTTTGTTGCTTCTTTCCAAGCACTAATCTAGTCATAACAAAAGTCTTTAGCAAGGAAAATGTCACACTGAGCAAACCAAGAAGGCTGTGGCTGAAGGCTGAGAAGTATGAATACATAAGGATGTCACTGGGTGGAAGGAAGGACTCTGAGGCATTCCCTTTACTTTCGTTTTATATAGCTCTGGTCAATTTCACAGCCTCAGCTGATACGGAACAGGGAAATTGGAAAACCGCAGAATTGATTTGCAGAAGTGAGGTTCTATTTTCTTAGACACTGCCTTCATCAGAGCCACCATCATTCTTGTGTGGTGTGATATTATTATCAACAGTAGCCCAGGCACAGTTATAATTGCTAAAAAGTTGTTATCTTCAGGTGGAAACAGAAAAAGAAACAGGACAACTGTGCCATTTTCTCATGTTTTAAATCTGCTCTTTCCATGGTCCTTCATCTTTGCTGCAATTTAAATGTAAAGACTTCTTAAAACTAAATATATATATATATATATATATATATATATATATTTATATATTTATATATTTATATATATTCATATTCATATATATATGACTTCTTTTCTGGTAACCAACCATGATTATAGCAATTCTCTTTGCACTTAGCTCCTTGGTAAGAAACATTATAATAATAAAATTCTAAATGTCCAATTTGAAATAAATATACATTATACATTCAGATATTCTGGTTTGATTTTTCAATTTTCACCCTTAGTAGAATTTACTTTAAACTCTAACTACATGAGAAAATTCCTTCAGAGAACAATCTAGTACTTACTACTCATTTCTGTTGCTGCTGCTGTTCCAGACTGACAGTCGGTTAATAGGTTCTTATTAAAATTGAAATTGGAGCTGCCTTATTATAAAACAAAGCTGTAGCCTCTGGCTATTAGCATCAACCCTGAAACGGACTCTCATTCATATTCTTGAAGATCACTGAGAATGAAGAGGACTGTCGCCTCAATTCTCATATTTTCTTATTGTTTTTAAAGTGCATTTTAATGATAATGAAATCTTTGCTATGCAATGCCATTTGCCTAGTAAAATAAAATATAATTGTAACTTTGTAGTTATAAATTGCTATTTTTTTTTGTTTACATTTAGAAATCTTTATGGGTCAAACAATCAGAAATCTTTCTTTTATTTAATTAAACTATTGCCAAACCTATGGGTTAATTAGTTGAGAATTCTTTCAGGATTCAGTAGAAATTCCCCTCTTCTAAAAGGTCTGAAAATACTAATAAGTTTAACTTCAAATTAACAACAAATAATATTTCAATTAGATATGTCTCTAATAATGAATGTCCTGCACATTTATTTGCTAAATCTGAGAGCCCTGATAATTTATGCCATTTTTCTTAATACCATCAATATTGTGAGCAAAACCACTATTTTAATAAGTTGAACACATAGAAAATGGGCATTTAACGTTACCAGAATCAAAAACAAAATGAAATTCATCCACGCAGAACTGTGCATTAAGGATTTTCATACAATCTTAAGTGCCTAGGGGAAACACCATTTCCTTTCTGTTCATTTGCATGGGGACTTGCAACTTTCCATTTCTAGTGGACAGAAATCAATTGTTTTTCGTCTTTCTCTATTTCTCAATCACAATCTAAATCCCAATATCCTTTGTTAAGTAGATTTCCCTCTCTAATAAAATTCTTTCCCATTCACTGGTAACTCACCCTTACATTCAAAAGTCTAGCGTTACCCATGCTAGTTCATTTGTGCTTTACTTTTTTTTTCTTTTTAATAGTATCAAAAGGTGGCAGACACCAGTTAGATGCCAGAAACACAGGATGAGTAAATAGAAACACGTAAACAATAAAATTTATCCTTTCTTGTAGACACACCCACCTCTCCACCTGCTCCCGAGCTGGCCAATAAGAACCCCGGCGTTCCTTCGCACAGCCTCCGTACAGCCTCTGCGCTCCACCTCCGCGCGAGCCAGCCAATAGGAACCCGGTCCTGGCCCCGCCGAATCCCAGAGCTCCACCCTCAATCAAACCGGCCAATAGAAATCCCGGCGTGGGCTCGCTCAGCCCTTCGCTCCACCTGCGCCCCAGCCGGCCAATAGGAACCCCGGCCTGGTCCCCGCCTGACCGACCACGCGGGAGCGAGACCAGGAAACTACATTTCCCGGCGCGCACGTTCACACATTGTGGCCAATCAGTGCCAGTAGTTCGTGAGGTGGGGGCGGAGCCAGGCTAATAGGCAACCCCATTGGCCCGGGGAGCTGAGAAGAGCCGGAACCCGGGAGCGAGAGAAGTGAAATGACATTTCCTCTTTAAAGAGCTGGAGCCGGGCCCAGCGCGCCATGGCCGCGTGCGCAGGTGGGCACCGCGGGGGCGCAGGATGGAGGGCGTGCGTAGGTGGTCGCGGCTGGTGACTGGGCGGGCCTGAGGCGGGGGAGGGCGTCGGGGACCCACCAGCGGGGGAGCCTCTCGTGTAGCGCTGCAGCGCGGAGCCGGCTCTGCGGTCGCAGACCTCGCCGGTGCCGCCGCGCGTCCCGTGGCGGGCGCGGGCGCGGGCGCGATTTGGCGGAGGCCGCCGCCGTCTGGCCGCAGGCCGGCCGCGCGGCCCTGCGGACCGGCTGCGTGGTGCAGCGCTCGGTGGCGAGCCGAGAGCCCGGGACGCGGGGCTGGCCGGACTTGGTGGTTATTCGGCCAGTTTTCCTCCCTAGATTTAAGAAAGTCCCCGACGCCGAATGGGACTCCGTCTGCGGACGCAGCCAGCGACGCCGTGGACCCCTCCCACGCGTGCAGTGTCCTCAAGCAGCTCAGAGCCATGTACGAGGAGGCACAGCTGACGGACATCGTGGTGGAAGTGGACCACGGGAAGACCTTTTCCTGCCACAGGAACGTCCTCGCTGCCATCAGCCCCTACTTCAGGTAGGAGGGCGCGGACTCCTGCTGGTGTCCGCCCCGACCCCGCCGCGAGACGACGATGACCATGATCACGAGATGGGACCCGCGGGTCTCGTCCCTGCAGGGCCCTGCAGCGCCCAGGTGGCTGTTTTAAAGTTGGTGGTTTGACATTCACGACCAGGAAATCTAGATTCGTGCTACTCAATATGGCAGCCACTAGCGACATGTCGCCGTTGGAAGAGATCATTTAGAATTAAACCCGTTCCTCAGCTACACCGAACACAATTAAGTGCTGCTTAGTAGCTGTCGTATTGGGCAGCACAGATAAGCAGCATTTGCATCGTTAAAGTTTTGAGGGTGACTGGGGCTGTAGCTCAGTGGCGGACCTCTTGCCCAGCACGCGGGAGGCACTGGGTTGGAGCCTCAGCACTACATAAACATAATGCATAAATTAACTAATAAATAAATAAACGCATGCTGTCCATCTACAACTACAAAAAAAAATCTTTTTAATTAAGCAGTGCTGATTTAGAATCTGTTCCAAAAAATTACTCATGATGCATTTTTTTTTAGTATGTGTATCTCTTTTGGAGTTTAAAATCATAGAAACTTGTCCTTCACAAACAAATGACAAATGACCATTCAGTACATTGTCTTAAAACCATGGGGGTAAAAGCAGTAGAATAAAAATAAATATAGTTTGTGTGTGTTATAGACACAAAACTAGTGATTATTTCCAAGATTTTAGAAGCATTTTTATCACTTTAATTTAGGTTGGTTTATCATAAAATGTTGAAAAGTAAACATTTAAAACTTGGGTTTGAAAAATTGCTTCCTACTCTTAAAAAAGAGATTCATGGAAAAGGTAGTTTCCTCCCTGTGGGTAACTTCTTTTGCTTCAGGTGCCCACATGCCCTTCAGTATTCAAAAGTGGTGCATGAATGACAGTAAAATCACCATGTCAAGCACACATTTTTAGTGTTCTTTTTCTGCTTACCTTTATAGGGCACACAGTAATGTAATGTTCCAGATTACTTTCTGGTTCCTCTTTCTCAGAATGCTTGGTTAAAAATAGTTACCTGGGTCTGATGCTTGTGATATAATCATTTAGACTTGCCTTGGGTAGGTGATTGGACTACCGAGTATTATCACAAGACAGTTGGAAGGGAAAAAGATAAAACTCACGTATGTGAAGTTTGGCTTGGCAATGGAAACTCCTGGTGAGATTGACTTGTCCACACTATTGAATAGATGTGTGTTTAAATACGTGGCACTGGGCTGGGGATGTGGCTCAAGTGGTAGCCCGCTCGCCTGGCATGCGTGCGGCCCGGGTTCTATCCTCAGTACCACATACAAACAAAGATGTTGTGTTCGCCGATAACTAAAAAATAAAATATTAAAATTCTCTCTCTCTCTCTCTCTCTCTCTCTCTCTCCCCCCCCCCATCTTTAAAAAAAAAAAAAAGAAAGAAAATAAATACGTGGCACTATTGCTCCTTGTCAAGCTCCAAGCTAAGCATACTTTACATGTGTTACTTTAGATCATCTTTATAATCCTCATTTCAGTGCAGTTGTTATTCCCATTTTACATGTGAAGAAACTGAGGATCATAGAGTGATGCCTACATCATCTGACTACTAAATAGCAGAGACTAGAATTGACTCCAGAGTCAGGCTTTTTACTTATTTCATGACTCTTAAGGAAGGAAAGTGGATAAAGTTCTCTTCAAAATATTCTTTCAAAAATTTTAATTATATTTTAAATTTGAATGAAGTAAATAAATGAAACTCCAAAGGGAAAATGTCTGTTTTATGAAATTTTATGCTCTAGATTATATTTTTAAGTGTCAGATTTAATGAAAATTAGATTTGAGGGCCTAGAAAAATTACTTTATAAGAAGTATGCTTGCAATAGATTTTCTTAATTTTCATAGTATGCCTAGAAAACTTTCTGAGCATAAGATATGTGCATTTAAATAAAGATGTGTGACTAGGTAACTGAAGGGTTAGTTTCTTATCTCTTGCTAGAATTTTGGTACAGGAGTTTTTGGCACCCGTGCTACGCTTGATGTGGAATCTGGAAAGTCATACTTTCCAGTGTAACTGAGATGCTTTTTAAAGAGGTTTGGATTTGATTTTTGTATTTCATTTATGAATAACCTTGAATGAAGCCTTAAAGGAGGTTTTGCTTCACAGTGAAAGAATTAGAATAGCTGGAAACCTGGCACGGCTGTTTGATAGTTCCCGTCGTCAGGTTGTTGGAAGTGCTTTGCTGCTCACAGTCGTGTGTGCAGGAGTGCTCCTACTTGATGTTTACGTGAAGAACCTGTTAGAACAGAGAACTAGGCAGGTGTCACAGCCCCGGTGTGGGAGACCAGCCTGCTCAGGTCAGGACCCGTTCCCCTGTGGTGATCCTCACTTCCTTGGGGAGCCAGGCTCCACCTAACGACGGGCTCTAGTTTTCTTTTTAATTGGTGGCTGAATAGGTGAGTCTTTCAGCACCAGAATTGAAAACCAGCTCATGCATGGGAACATCTAGTTTTTAGTCATTGTGAAAAATCTTTTGATATTACACTTAAAATTTACATTATGGAAGTAAAAATAGAACTCACAGATGAGTAAGCAAGCTGGGCTCTGTGCTTCTTATCCTGCCTTTCAAAATTAATTCCATGTCTTCAGTGACGGCTTCAAGGGTGACTGAAATCTTCCCATTTAAGGATGTTTTTCATATTCTAACACTTAGAATAAAAATGAAAGGATTATCCCCAATGTTAGATTAATTTCTTCAAAAAACCTTAAGCATACTAGAACTTTAAATCGAAGGTAAATAGTATACAGATCATTTTTCAAATGGCTTTTTAAAGAGGTTTGGGTTTGATTTTTGTATTTCATTTATGAATAACCTTGAATGAAGCCTTAAAGGAAAGAAAGGTAATGAAGTTTGAAAATGATTTCTACTTCACAAGCCAGTTATTTAACTACTTAATGTTTTGACCAAGAAAGTCCATGAATGCACCAATATTTTAATTTTGAGGGGAAAAAAATTGTCAAAAGTTTGGGATTAAAAAACAAATTATCTCCAAAGAATTATTGTTGTGTCAAATGTTAAACTCTCTTTAGAAAAGGGCATTATATTAACCTTAATGTAATTTTTATTTATGTGTGGATATAAGTAGGTAAGACATGGTAATTCTAACTGAGATGAAGTATATCTTTTAAGGAAAGATCTTCACAATGTCAAAGGGTAAGTGAAGTCATCTTTAAAAATCTTGTAAACGTTAAGGGAACATTCATCTGCTAACATTAGTTTAAGAAAGTGTGGGGAGAGAATATGTGCTTTTGAACCTCTTTGTGTTTTTTTTTTTTTTTAATAAAGTGAGAGAATTTTTTTTTTTTAATTTTTTTTAATTTTTTTTTTTTTTTTTAGTTTTCGGCGGACACAACATCTTTGTTTGTATGTGGTGCTGAGAATCGAACCCGGGCCGCACGCATGCCAGGCGAGCGCGCTACCGCTTGAGCCACATCCCCAGCCCGTGTTTTGTTTTTTAAGATGAAATTTTTAGAGATATATTTTGGGTCCTAGTTGTAATGTCCAGTGGGACAGAAGCTTTATTAGACTCTCTCCCTGAGTTACTGTCTCATACTGATGCTCTTAAACCTTTTGGGGCAGGGCAATCTAAGATGTCAGGTTCAAAAGGCAACTCAGCTAGAAACCAAGGAGAGTCAGAACCTGAAATGGACCAGGTCACATCTTGGTTTGCTTGACTCAAAATATTCTCCATTTTTCATCATTGACTCTGTGAGGGAGAGACAGATGCCCTCTATCACCATCATTATTATTATTACTATTACTATTATTGTGCTGGGGATTGAACCTAGGGCCTTGTGTACTCTACCAACTGAGCTGTATCCCGTGGCCCGCCTCCACCACCTTTAATTCTTTTGTGGGCTCTTCAGCTGGGTCTGGAGTAAACACAACAACTAATTAACGAGGGGAAAGCATGGAAGTTTTCCTAATTTTCCCTGAACATGGGAATCTTCACATAAAGGTGAAGTCAAAGAAATGGCCAAAGCATGATGCTTTTTTTCCTTAAAGGAACAATAAGTTTGTGAGAGAATACAAGGTGGATGGCTGCCTGGATCAGGTTAATGAATCCTAGGGCGTCACTGAGCATTGTACAGGGTGGGCGAAGCTCCTCGAAGACAAGGGACACTCAGAGCTTGTCTGTTCAGCTTGCTGCGGCCACAGTTGCCCGATTCCTCATGATCACGGCTGTTTTCCAGCCTTGGTATATGAAGGAAGTTCCTGGCCAAAGCATCTCATGGCTGCTACATGAGGGGAAAGCTAGGCAGTAACCCTTCCTGCAGTCAACAGCTCCTCCAGTGAGCTCAGCCCGAACACTCTGCAGAGTGGCAGATTTTGAGATGGCACCAAGTGGACTATCCGAACAGTAGGTTTGGGGCATCAGCCAGTCTAACTCCTAGTAGATGGTCAGTTTTTACCCCCATTTGGAATATAAGGGCATATATCCATTTAGTTTCAAAAGGTTATCTTTGTGATAACTCAATACTTTAAAAAATTTGTCACTGTAGTTTTTATTTGCATAAAACACTAACCATTCTCTCCTTCTTAGATCCATGTTCACTAGCGGCCTTACAGAAAGTACCCAGAAAGAAATTCGAATAGTTGGTGTTGAAGCTGAATCAATGGATTTAGTACTGAATTATGCCTACACCTCCAGAGTTGTTCTGACAGAGGCCAATGTTCAAGCCTTGTTCACTGCCGCTAGCATCTTCCAGATCCCATCTATCCAGGACCAGTGTGCTCAGTACATGGTCAGTCATCTGGACCCACAGAATTCCATTGGGGTCTTTATCTTTGCTGATCATTATGGTCATCAGGAACTTGGAGACAGATCAAAAGAATATATTCGTAAAAAGTTTCTGTGTGTCACCAAAGAACAGGAGTTTCTGCAGCTGACAAAAGACCAGCTGATAAGCATTCTAGACAGCGACGACCTAAATGTGGACCGAGAAGAACATGTGTATGAAAGCATTGTGCGGTGGTTTGAACACGAACAGAATGAACGAGAATTGCACCTTCCAGAAATTTTTGCCAAATGCATACGTTTTCCTCTGATGGAAGATACCTTTATAGAGAAAATTCCACCTCAGTTTGCACAGGCCATAGCCACAGGCTGTGTGGAAAGGGCACCGTCCAACACCAATGGCTGCACTCAAAGGCTGGGGATGACTGCTTCTGAAATGATCATATGTTTCGATGCTGCCCACAAACACTCAATAAAGAAGCAAACAGTGCCTTGTCTGGATATTGCCACAGGAAGGGTGTTTAAGCTATGCAAACCACCAAATGACCTGAGAGAAGTTGGGATTCTGGTATCGCCAGATAATGACATTTACATTGCAGGAGGGTACAGGCCAAGCAGCAGTGAGGTCTCCATTGACCACAAGGCAGAAAACGATTTCTGGATGTATGACCATTCCACCAATAGATGGCTGTCCAAACCATCCTTGCTTCGAGCCAGAATAGGCTGCAGACTGGTGTACTGCTGTGGTAAAATGTATGCAATTGGAGGTCGCGTTTACGAGGGTGACGGGCGTAACTCCCTGAAGTCCGTGGAATGCTATGACAGCAGAGAGAACTGTTGGAGGACAGTGTGTGCGATGCCTGTCGCCATGGAGTTCCACAGTGCCGTGGAGTATAGAGAGAAGATCTATGTCTTACAGGGTAGGTGACCACGGGCCTTCATGCCCCATGGCAGGGTAGCACATGCGTGCCCTCCTTGTGCCTGACGGTTGGTTCCTGGTGGTCAAGGCTTCTCTGCCTTCCTCATCGTAAACCGTTAGAACAGTCTGTTCTGTGGAGAACCTTTAAGGAAAGTAAACTTTTGAACCAAAAAGTTTAAAATGCTTAAAAGTATTTTTCCATTACTACATTGATCCTCCAAGTTTTTTGCCCATGTTATCATATAGAATAAGTACTCTCGAAGTCTTCGGTAATATTTCAGAGTAGTTTTAAGATTTTGAACAATAATCTCAATATGTGGCAATTTTTATTCTTTAATAATATGAATGACCAAGAGATGTAACAACTGCTGTTTTATGGAACTTACTGGATTGGTTTAAAAGAAAAAAGGACAAAGCTTTAACTATAGTTATGTTCTCAGTTACCAGAGGGTTTTGCATAGCCTTATCATTGCCAGAGTTATGAAAATTGATTACAAAGAGGTTGAAATTATAGCTTTCAGGTTTTAATTTCACTGTGTTGCCTTTCATGACAGGTTGTTTTCAATTTCCTTGCTCTAAAAAACTTTCAGATGTCACCTTTTTCTCACTGTTGCTACTGTTGGAGTGACTTGTGTTTAGTTTGAGGACCCGAGCTGAGTAGAGCAACAGGAAGAGGGAATGGGGTTCTGACTGTGAGAACAAGACTCTCAATTTTTTTTTTCTTTTAAAGAGAAACGATTTTTAAATATTTATTTTTTAGTTTTTGTGGACACAACATCTTTATTTTTATGTGGTGCTGAGGATTGAACCCAGCGCCCAGTGCATGCGAGCGCGCTACCGCTTGAGCCACATCCCCAGCCCAAGACTCTCATTTTTTTTTTCTTACACCTTTCAGTTGCTTGAATGCTGAGTGCAACATAGATATGACCAAAACCTTTCTTCTTCTTCTGTGTTTCCTTAATGGGTTATATGTAAATGTTTTCCTCCATTACTGCTTTAATAAAACAGAAAGAGAGGCCACTATCATGAAGATAGACCTGATTTTTAAGCCCTTATTTACCTATTTTTTAAAATCATGGTCTTTGCTCCAACCCTTTACCTAAAACCTCCTGAAAATGCCTGAATACCTCGGCTTCAGGTTAATTTTCCAGAAGGAATAGTGCCTTCTTTTAGTTACACAGAAGCACAGCATGATTTGGGTTGGTTGGTCTTGCCAAAAAAATGGAACCTAAGAATGTAGAATGTATGTGGCCTGGTATGAAGTGTGCCTGTGATTCACTGGTTCATGGACAGAGGTAGGGTTTACCATAGGACAGCCAGAGGAATGTGAAGTCATGTGTAAATGCAACTACTGCAGCAAAACAGTGAATTAATGGGACTTCAGAGTGAGCATCATTTAATCCAAGCCTGTATTTTATATAAGAAGAATCTGAGGCCATAGGGTTTTTCTTAATTGCTTATTGATTTCACTTTATTAAAGAGGACTTTAGATTTTAAAAAATCAACTTTTTATGTGTGTCATCTTTTCCTTCCTGTAAAAAAAACTGTAAGAGAATTTGCACACATTAAAGTTTTGATTCCTCTGATTGATAGTCGTGAATTAGGCAAGCGATTAAAGCTGGGACCTATGGAAAACGAAGTTCAGATATCATTGCTGAACATCAGATGAGAGTGACTCCAGTTTAAAATAGATTTCAAGGGGAAGCTTAATTCAAAGCAGGTATTTATAATCTAAACAAAGCTTATTTACATTTAAAAAAATGAAATGAATTGTACAGTCATAATGTACAAACAAGTTGAGCATCCAGATATCAACTTGTGTATATGCAGACACTCCCAGATCTGAAACATCTACAAGATTTTGTACAAATGTTAGTAAAATTCTTGTAAGTCTTCACTAATTCTAATAGACGTTTTCGTATTTTCAGTCTCATTTGGCATACTGTTTATTGCCAAATTCACTCAGTCAACTCCATAAACGGTGCATGTGTATCTGTCTTATGAAAGGAAGGTTTTCTCTTGTTGAAATTTATCTCTGCATTATAGGAGCACTCAGGTAAGTACATCAGTGACCCATAAGCACCAGTCTGAACTGGTCTTTTAATTAATTAGAAATAGGTAGCAGTGTGTATGAGTAAGCTGTATGTATATGTTTGGCCTTACTGACTGAGCATTCCTAATAATGCTGTTTCAGAGCTGGCCTAAAATAAACTTTCAGTGACACACATTGGTTGGAACAAATGGAACCAAGCTCTTCATTGTTGTTTGGCCATCAAGCCAGAGAAACGCATTACACCTCCCCAGAAGAAACACCCCAACATAACAGGATCTGTTACATTGTTTATTTTAGAAAATGAAATATTTGGAAAATCATGCTCCTTTATCTCCAGTGGTTGGAACAACAGCCTATGACCAAAAATAAACACAAAAATGTACACATTCTTGTTTTCTCTTTCTAGGAGAATTTTTCCTCTTCTATGAGCCTCAAAAAGACTACTGGGGGTTTCTAACCCCCATGACGGTGCCTCGAATCCAGGGCTTGGCTGCGGTGTACGAGGACTCCATCTACTATGTGGCGGGAACCAGTGGGAATCACCAGCGCATGTTCACCGTGGAGGCCTACAACATTGAGCTGAACAAGTGGACCCGCAAGAAGGACTTCCCGTGCGATCAGTCCATCAACCCATACCTCAAGCTGGTCCTCTTCCAGAATAAACTTCACCTGTTTGTCCGAGCTACTCAAGTGACTGTTGAGGAGCATGTCTTCAGAACCAGCAGGAAGAACTCCCTGTACCAGTACGATGAGGCGGCCGACCAGTGGGTGAAGGTGTACGAGACTCCGGATCGGCTCTGGGACCTGGGCCGGCACTATGAGTGTGCTGTTGCCAAACTCTACCCTCAGTGTCTTCAGAAAGTGCTCTAGAGCAGCGGGCTTCACAGTGTCTCTGGCCTCTCGTGCCAGGAGACCTGTCCTAAGAAGCGCTGTCTGTCTTTAAGAAAGCCGAGTTCTGTGCACAGAAATAGGTGCTCCTAAGCTCACAACATAGAGGGACTCGCTTTCGCTTTTCTGATGCTTTCATTTCAGTAAGGTAAAGGTGACAAAGTGCAATTATCAGCATTTTTCCCCCCTGGCATTTAAGTAACCTGTCATCCTAGAGTTTTGTGATAGCCACTAAGGTACTAGAGGAGTCGAGACAACTATGCACTCCATAAGCGCAGTTAGGGTGTCCCTGGGTGGAGACACACAGACCAGGTGGACCTGACTCTTTATTTTAAATACGGGTAACAATCTGAGGCAATATCACTAGGAGTTGTTTAGCTGTGACCTCTAACACAGAAGCACTAACTTAGATCCTCATTCTTAATATTTATATGTATTTACATGTATATTTTTGTGTACTGTTTTCAAGTGGACTGAGATTTAAATGCGTTGTCACTAGAACTGACTGAAGGAGAAACTTAGTCTCAGAGAGAACTTATTGGTTCCACAGTTTTGTGTTTCCCACATACCTTTAAGTTAAGCTAAAGTTTTAAGTGGCAGTTTTCTGTCAGAAACTTCTTCAAGTGCTAACACTGTCTCATTTTTTTAAATCCTGGAAAGGGCTCAAATTGGCAGGTGGCTGGTGCTAGCATAAATTAATCTGGGTGTGTAGCTAGCTACACAGTGTTTAAATGGTCTGAGCCTGCGCTCTTCTCTGACATGAATACGTGAGTTTCTTGGCCGTAGTATCTGTCGACCTCTTGTGATTTCACAGGGTTTGCTAACTGTGATAAGGTATGGCCAGGTACTGTCTAACTGGATTCGGTGGGAGAACGTCAGACTGTTGTACCAAGTTTGCACTAACAGGGGCCATTTTATTGCCCTACCTCCTTTTCCAGCCTCTGCCTGTCCAGATTGTCAGTCCAGTGAAAGTTAACTCATAATGTGAAGATTTACATCTACTTCTAAAATTTTGTTTTTTCAGAAACATAAAATTCCTTCAGTGGTTTAATAGTTTAATGACTTTTAAAATTTCATATTACAATTACAACCTCATCATTTTCCTTTTGCACTTAACAGTGATGGATGCTTTACATTGAAATACTCGTTCTAGCTGAAGGCGATCAAGGAAGAGTGAGAGAACAGAACCATGGCTAGGGTACGAGGTCATTTTTCACATTTAACTGATGAATTTCTAACAGTGAGTTAGGAAATACTGACATGAAGGACAGACTTGTTTGTGTATCTAAGACAAGTATATTTGGATTGGAACGTATTCTTGACTCTGCCAAGAATGTCTGATAAAGGATTTAAGTATAGCCCAGTCTGTCCTCAGTCAGAACAGTTTGATTTTCTTGAAGAAAGCAAACTTGCGTGGTTTGTATTAAACACTCTTGCACAAATTGTAATATGATACTGTGAAAACAATTTAAAACATTGCCTCTTTGCATCACATACCTCGTTTTTCAGAAACTTTCCAAACTGCTTTACAAAGACCTCTATAAGTAGGGATAGTTTTCTGAAGTGGAAGTTCAAGTGGATGGCCTTTGTAGACTTAACATCTTAGAATCTAGTCCTAGAAAGCTAGATATGTGGCTTTTATTTATTGGCTTCGACAGTGCATCTGTGATCTCTTTACAAGCGTTGTCGGCCAATATCTTACCCCACCCCCAGGTTTCTTTGTCTTTTATTTTATCTTTTGGTTATTTCCAGTTTTGTTTTTTTTACAGTTTTACATTGCTGAGGACAGGGGAAAATACAACCAGTTCTGCAAGAGATAACCATGTAATTTATTTTGCAAGCTTTGTTGAGTATCTAAGATTTTCTTCCGCTTTTTGACAATCTTCTGTATTTAGAAAAATATGTTACTTGAAAACGAGACAGAACGTTGAGTGTTTGTGTGCCGCAGGATCCAGAAGAGAACAAAGCTGTGGTTCCTTCTACAGCAGATTAATTCTGTGGATCTCTACCATGGTTGACCCTTTTGCTATAAGAGTTCATATCAAGGGTATGATCTAAGTGTAGTGTGTCAGGGCCAAGGCTTGGAGTTTGCTGGAGCAGCAGAATACCTATTGGATTTTATATGAAGAACTGTTTATGTTATATAGCTCAGATGTTTTGCCACTGTTTAAAATGGCTTCAGAAGAGGTCCTAGAAAACCTAGTGCTCTGTGTGGGTCAATGTGTAGACACTTCATGGCACATTTTCATAGTATGATGAGAATATACGTGAAAGACACAGTGGCTGCCACAGATTAGGGGTAAGTCTGACGTGTCCCACTTTAGCTGTGTTTCTGCATTTGAAGAATGTATGTAGCACTTTCCTATGTATTTTTTACACATAGAAAACTGGACTTGGTGTAACTGTGTCATAGGAAAGTAGAAATTGTATTCTTTATTTTCCATCTTTGTTTTCTGTTATCTTACAAGTTGATGCTTAAGCGTCAGGCAGATTTCACTGGTGCATGAGAAAAGGTGGATGTGATCTGTAAGGAATCGGATTCCCTGTGTGAAGCAGTGTAATATGGCATTTGATGTTCAGTGCTCAGGTATGTAGTAAGTACTGTAGTCCTATGGGGGCAAATGTGTAGATATTTTTAAACATTTTGCCGTAATTGCACAATTTTTTGCATTTTTACCTGATGTCATTGTTTCTTATAATAAAATCTTTTCTGATTAAAACTTCCAGTGTTGTAATCTGACCTCCAATGAGTGAGTTTTGCAGAGTTAAAATTGTTGGAAGTCACGAAATACCTCATGTCATGATAGATTTTAATCTGTTAAAAACCTGGCCTTTGGTAGAGAATGAAATAATCACTATCATTGTGTGTAATGTTCTTTAAGTTCTAAAGAAGCTTGTTTATCTCAGTAACTCCTGTTTTCTGACCTGAACTGTTCCTGTGTTTGACTCATTCTCTTACACATGTCACATGCAATGTGTCAGAAGGTCCTGTGCTGTCCCTCTGTCCATGTACCCTATCTGCCACTCTCATCCAGTCTGAGCCAGCCTGTCTTGTCTACATAATGCAGTTGCCCCTGAACCTGTCTTCCTCCTGCCATCCCTGACCTCTTATGGAATTTCTCCACACATAGTCTCGTGACCCTGTGAAAACATAGGTCAGATCATGTCCCTCTTCTGCCCAGACTTCTCTAGTGGCTCACCATCCCCTTATCTATAAGAGAGCCGACTCCTTATCTACATGGTCTGTGCCTCAACCCCGTCACCATCCCCGCTCAGCTTGATTCCAGCCACACTGGGGTGCGGCCTTCTTCCTGCTGCATCTCCCTGACAGCCCACTCACCTTACTGACTTGTGTGTTAAACTGTCACCTCAGCAGAAGGCCTTCCCTAAACACCTTATTTTCCACCTCCTCCTACCCATCCCACCTTCCTTCCCTGCTCTGTTTTTCATGTCTTCCCCCATTAAAATGTCAGCTCCACGAAGGGGAAGAGCATGTTTCATTCTCCATTGCTCTTGAGATCATTGCCTGGTGCAGAGTTAGGTGCTCAGTACGTGTTTAAGGGAGAAATGAATTTTCCAAAAGATCTCAGAGCACCCTGAGAGGTGGTGGGACCTGAACTGTCTGTGCTTCTCCAGGGCGTGGATGAGGTGGAACCTAGCTTCTCTGTTTCCCCCTCTGCACCTCCTTCCTGTCCCTGGGTTACTATACTATACACAGAGGCTAAAGGTCACCTGGTGAGGGGTTGCCTGGGCCTGGAGCCAAGTTTTGCATTTCTCCTCTGTTATTCACATTCTGTTCCAAACCAAATGCACAGAAGAGACAGTTGTTCATCCTTTGTTGAATGGTTGCCTCTTTAGAGTTCCATTTTCTCTCAATATTGTTATTTAAGATACCTACTGTGATTCTTATCCTGGGAGTGGATGAGGTGGGAAGTAGCTTCTCTCTGTTCCCCCTCTGCACCTCCTTCCTGTCACTGTGTTACTGTACTAATAAGCCACGTTTCTCATTCTGGAAGAGATTAAGGAAAAGTGGTGTAACTTTAACCTCAAGTATATGGCAGGATATATGTATAGTGAAGCTATTTGGACTTGATGCTCCGTTTTGGAGGGGTATTAATTCAATTCTCAGATAATATAGGGATATCTGGGTTGTATGTGTCTCCTGTGAGTTTCACTTCTGCCTTTCAAGAGAACATGAACAGATGTGTGGGCCTAGAGTTGTTCATTCCATCCTTATGTCCATGGAATTGGCAGTGATGACCCCTCTTTCGTTTCTGATATGGGTAATTTGTTTATTCTTTTTGTTCTTGTTTCACTTGCTAGAGGCTTGTCAATTGCACTGGTCTTCTTGAAGCACCAAAGTCTAGTTTTAATGATTTCTCACTATTGTTTTGTGTTTTAATTGCATTGATTTCTGCTCTTTTAGACCTTTCTTCTTTTTCTAGTAGTATATTTAATGCTGTAAACTTTTGTCTAAGTACTGTTTTTATAGCATCCCACAAATTTTGATATGTTGCATTTTCATTTTTAGTACAGAATATTTTTATCATATCCACTTGGAGAATATGCCCTTTCATAATTACATAATACCTCTTTTTGATCCTTGATAATCTTTCTGGTTCTGAGGTCTTGCTGTATAAAATTAGTGCAGCTTCTTGGCTTTCTTTTACTTTACACTAGCTTGACTTCTTTTTCTTTTGACTGCATCTTTATGTGCAAACTGGGTCTCCTGTAGACAGCTCCTGGCTGGGACTTACCCTGTGTACATGGACAGTCTGTTTCTCTGCAGTTTGTTTATAGAGCACTGGCATTTAAGTTGCTTACTGACATCTTCCATATTCGTGGCTGTTTTCTGTTGGCTGTTCTTATCTGTTTTTGCCTATTTTCTTGTGTCGACCTTTTTTAATTACTCTATTGTATCTGCTCTTAATACGTGGATCACACTTTGAGTTCTTTCCTGAGGTTCTTGTTCACCTGACCCCAGGCAGCTGAGTGGGCACTCTGTGGCCTGGGCCTTGCAGGCTGTTCAGTTCATCCTGCAGGACGTGCTGTAGCTGTTCAGCACATCTGTATCAGCTTTGCTTCAGCCGTTCTCCTTTCAGATTGATTCATATAAGAGATGTTTTACCTCCGTGTATTCCTTCCCTGACAGTGTTCATTCCTTTGTGTAGGTCTGTTTCTGGTGTAAATCAATTTCTTTCTGCCCAAACTTTCATTTGACACTGTTTGCAAGGCAGGTCTGCACAGAAGATCTAATTCAGAGTTTGATTGCTTTATTTCTCTTCACTTCTGAAAGATGATTTTGCGGGCTGCAATGAGTAGTGTCCCTGTCTCAGTCCTCAGTAGCCTGTGCCTGAGGCTGCAGCCTTCACAGAAGCTTCTCTGCTGACTCCCCTGCTGGGTCCTCCCTTCCTGGGTGCAGCACCCCTGCTGTCACCCTTGACCCCTGCAGGAGGGAGGAGAAGGCTGCAGGGAGAGGGTTGGGAATGCTTTTTCCCTGCTTCTGTCCACTCTGGCCAGTGAGTGGGCCTTTATTTCTGGGTACTTCATCATCCTTATCCCTCCTCTGCCAGACGCTGGGGGGGGGTCTTCCTCAGACTTTCCACAAGAAGCGCCTACTCCCGAGTCCAGGTGGCACCTTCAGCCTCCCTTCTCGAAGGGTCTTTCAGCTGGAGCAGACCTTTCTTCCCATAAGGTTCTGGGGTGACACCCAATATCTTCACACCCTCTTGCTGAGTCCCCACAGCAAGCTCCTGATGTGTACGTGTAGGTTGGACAGATGAGTTATTTGGTTTGTACATAAATGTTATCACTTCTTTATACATTTAATATGTTTCACACAAAAAAAGTTGAAAAGACTGACTTTGTAAGAAGTTCATATGCTACACATTTGGGCATATCTTTTACTCGTCATTACATGTTCATGGACTTACTTGGCATATAGTTCAGAGAATGTTGACTCTCGAGTACCTTATAACCCAGCACTCCAGGACCAAAATAAAGTGATTTGATATAATTTAATTAAAGTCATCAATCATTTTTAGATATTTTTACCAAACTGTTAAAATTAAATTGAAAACTTCAGTGTAATCATTTTAAATTATGCTTATCATGTTCATATGAAACATTTTCTATTGCCTAGTTTGTTAAAGAAAAAAGATTTGACCCTTTCTGCCTTTCCTCCTCCATAAACATGTGTATAACTCTGATTTGGTGAACAAAACACTGTAATAAATAATAATAAACAAATTGTGTAGTATGTTTTTCAGTGTTTTATATAGGACTTATGAGAAAGAAGTTTTGGTGAGTATGGGGAGATTATCCACCTTTGTGAGCTTTAGTTTTCTCATGCATGAGATGGGTGATCCATCTTAGAATTTTTATGAGGATCCAGTAGGCATTTAAACACTTGTCACGTGTCTGATAGTGAACTCCGTGCGTGTTTGCAGTTGTTAGTGTAACTTACTGTAGCTGTCTTCTAGGCAGACTTAATGCATGACCTTGTAGAACAGCACGCGGTCACAGCTGACAGCAGGCACGTCCTGGAGGAAGGAACAGCATGGACTCTGGGCTATAAGCCACACGTGAAAGCGATTTCACAGTCTCGCACTCACAGGGTTCACACAGTCTCACTTTCATTTCTGTCCTGTGCATTTAACGCATTGGAATTAAATAGTATTTGAAGTACCTTATACAAGGTTTGTAACCTAGTGTAAACTAAGATTTGTCCGTAAACAGTGACAATGGCCTGTCCTCAGAGTTTGCTGTCCTTTGTTCTTGACTAGAGATAAGGATTGTCCATCTTTGGGTCACTAACAGATTGCCTTAGACGGGGTGGTGTACACCACAAACGTGAATTCCTCGTGGTCCTAGAGGCTGTGGCAGGTCTTGTGGTGAGAGGCCTCTTCCTGGTTGGGTCCTTTAGGGAGCAGAGAGAGGGCACGACTCCACCGTGGGGTTTTTGTTTCATTGTTTTCATTTGTTCATCTTGTGGTGCTGGTCAAACTCAGGGCCTCACACGGCTAGGCAGGTGTTTTACCCCTGGTCCTGGGGATTGAACCCAGGGGTGCATTACCACTGAGCAACATCTCCAGTCTTTTCTTTTAAAGACGGTGTCACTAAATGGACCAGGCAATCCTGCCTCAGCCTCTGTTGTCGCGGGATCATAGGTGTGCACCAGTGTATTTGGCTATAGTGTTTGTGTGTGTGGTAGTGGAGGTGTTGAATCTAGGGCCTTGAGTATACTAAGCAAGAGCTCTGCCTCTGCCTCTGAGCTACATCCCTAGCCCATCTGGTAGCTTTTTATGAGGGTGTTAATTCCATTCTTGAGGCTCTGTCCTCCTGAAGACCCGCCTTCTAAAACCATCATGGGGGTAGGATTCCAGCATGTGCATTGGGATGGGTGAGGGGGAAACATTTAGTCCACAGCAGTATCTAATAGGGTTCAGATCTCATAGTTTATAGTTCCTTTGCAAAGATCCTTTAGGGATAAAACAAGTCAGAATGCTCTGTGCATGGTAGGTAGCTAGAGCGAAGTCTACAGGCACACGTGCCCAGAGCGGCTGCAACCTGAGACCCTATGGCGGTTGGAACCCTCGTGCCCGATGGTCTAAATCTAACAGGCAGGTCATGGTCAGTCATGGCTTCTGGGAGTCTAGCACCCAGAAAGCAGTTTTAGCTACTTTGAGTAAATGAATTAGCTCACAGGTCAAGTATACCTAAGAGCGAGATCTAAGAAATTCAGGTGAAGGGTCAGTAAAGAGGCAACTGGAAAGTACCAGAGAAGAAAGGGACCACAAGCGGTCATACCAAGGCAGCGAGTTTCAAAATGAGACCCAAGAAGAATCACTGCAGAACATAAGTCTTCTGGAACTGGCTATTTAAAGAACAGAACCGAGGAAGTGGTTTTACAAAGTGCAGGTGCAAGGAACAGAGAACAAGAGCTGGGGCTGTGGGGAGGCTCCAGCCAGCAGGGGAGGCCGGAGGGCAGGGGCTCTGCACAGCCTCAGGGGAGACTGGGCTAGAAAACCAGAGCAGGATGGAGAGTGAGTCACAGCCAGGCCATCCTCGTCACCTGTCTCCTCTGACCTGCTCCCTGGTTAGGGTTCTCCATGCCCCTGCTCCACAGAGTGAAACCACAGAGGGGCACACACCAAAGCCCTCAAGCCAGGCAGGACTGATGAGGGCAGCCCAGAGAGGGAAGCTCCGGCTGGGGAGGAGGCGCCTCTGGGGTCTCACGTTTCTGCAAGACAATGCTGACGGTGTGACTTGCCCCAGAGCCAAATCTGTTTCCCTCTCCTGATCCCAAACATCTGCTTGTGATAAGTCCTGCCACACATGTGTTTAATACGGCACGCAGTGGGTGTGGTGAGGACACGGCACTGGCCCAAGAAGGGGTGAGCTAACCAGAGCATGTGGTCACGGAGGTGAGAGGACAGGCGGTTCTCGTGTTGTTTGTGCAGCCCGAGAGGCCAGGGAGATGGTACCTGTCACCCAGGGGCCGAGCCCAGGAGCGGGAGCCTCGTGAATCTCAACCCCACCTTCCACAGTATGTGTGCTGGAATAACCGTGGCCAACAGTTTATGAAATGACTTTATAGAAGCTTATTTTTGTTTCATAGGGAACAAAAATGGGCTTTTTATATTTGTGGGTAAATATGGCACATAGCAAAATCTGTGCTTGGGTCTGAGGATGGCATCCCTGAAGGCTTCTAAGAGATGGTCACAACTCTTTCTTAAAATTCATTTCACGATTTCAGAAACTAGCAATGGCCCACACTTCACTGGGGGCCATGCTGCACATTTGACCTGCTATTTGGCGTGACAGCCTGGATTTGCCCCTTACGCCCGACAACAACCTCACAAGTGGAGAGCACGGTGCTTTACGAGCCACTGGCTCATCCCCCTCACTCTGACGTGTCCCTTCTGGGGTTGAAATGCCTTTGTGTGTATTACCTACCTAGCCCTAGGCCTGCACCTCCCCGAAACTACCAAGAAACCCAGACTCTGGAGGGGAATGGTTGAACTCAGGGGAACAGAGTCCAAGAGCAGACAGGTTAGCCCCCCACCCCCACCCCCGCATCCCCCCCAACCCCCCTCTCTCTCTCACACACACACACACACACACACACACACACACACACTACCCCCAGTAGGGGGCCAGAAGGCGGAGGTGCAGCCAGTGTGGAGTGTAGAGTGAGTGAGCTCACTTCTGCAAGAGCCAGGCTCCAAGGGACAGGATAACTGCGGATTGCTGTGCTGCAGCCAGCACGGGCGTGGAGACAGGAAGCTGAGTGAAGGGACAGGTCGGGAGACAATGGGAACCTGGCCATCACCCAGTCCAGTCCTAGTTCCAGGCACTCGCCAGGGGAGCAAGGGGAGGCGGGCCTGTGCAGGCCCAGCCCTGGAGGCCCATGTGGCGGCTCTCAGAGGAGCCAAGAACAGAGGGCTGCAGGCACCAGGAGTATAACACAGAGGAGAAGCCGCCACCTATCCAGAGAAAACCAGGCATTCAGGTGACACCAGCTCGGGAAAACTTGGCTGAACCTTCTGTCCATGAAGTCCCCATTGTCACGTGAGGGCATAAAATCCCGACTGAAATATGCTTGCTCCTGCAAAGCTCATGAGCTGGGACGCACACACCGACTGACGGGACTCGGAGGTCGTCCTGTGCTGTGACTCACAGGGTCCTCCTCTGCTGGCCTGGGCTCTGCCCGAGGGCAGGACCCTCAACCCCACGTGTCCACTGGGAATCGACCATGGTGCCTGGCCCGCAGGAGGCCCTCGGGTTTTGGGGAACACGGCCTGCAGCCCTGCTCTAGTTACCACAGGGTTACTCTTCCCTTCGGGGGCCTCTCACTTCTGTTTCCTGTTGTTAGGAGAGAGACATTTTCAGGCTTAGTGGTGATCGGCAAGCATCTTTATGTGGGGCTTGGCATTTCACATCCGGCCAAGTTGTGAAATCAATTTGCTACAGATAAGGAAGCACAGATGGAAATATTTTGAGTTCCCTGCACTTGGTTGAGAGAGAGCGCTGGGCTTGGGCTGCTGGACAGATGGGGACCGCTCCTCAGTGCTAAGGCTCCACACTTCCAGGAGGCTTAAGGAACCCTTGCAGAATTCAGCTTCAGCTCCATTCCACCCTCTGCCCTGGCTGCGCCTCTTCCATCGTGGTCCACCTCTGTGAGAGGCTGTGGTGTGGCTTGGAGGTGGAGTGCCCGCATCTAGCCTGCGTGAGGCCCTGGGTCCGACCTCCAGCGCTGCAAAGAAAGAAGTAGCAAAAAGACGGAATCCGACACGTGGGGCTGGGGCTGGGGCTCAGAGGCAGGTGCTCGCTCGCCTAGCACATGCGAGGCCCTGGGTTTGATCCTCAGCCTTACATAAAAATAAATAGATACATAAAGGCATTGTGTCCAACTACAACTAGATAAATATTTTTTTAAAAAGAATCCTATGTGTGGTAGAAGAAGGTAAAGAAAAATAAAATTAACAGAGATGGGAGCCAGGGGAGGGAGCTGGGCTTCTGGGAAGGAATTGCCAAACTCATGGGCCAAACATAGGATTTAATGGAAGTGGATTTGTTACCATCCCTCTCCCTTCCCAGTGGGTGGACCCAGAGTGGCCTGGTGGGTGATATTCAAAATCACGACACAATTGCCCTGTACATTCGAGAGCCCGTGTCACGCGCCGTGTCACTGAGACTCCCAGTAGGCTCCCACGTGGGGCCATCCTCACCCCATTGCTGTTATAGCCCTTGACCTGTTACAGCCTTGCAGCATCCAGGGCTGGCCGGCACAGCTGAAGGTCATGCTGGTGGCTGACCTTGGCAGAGGACAGCGCTTCTTCTGGAAGCCTGAAGAATCTTTTATATTCTTTCCTATTTTGAAATTTCACAGCATACACCCACGTGTATGTGCAGCGCCCTGGCTCCCGGGCCACAGACTTGGTAGTTTGTTCCACGGTGGTGGTGGTTTCCCTCCTGAGACTCCTACTAGTCAGACCTTGGACGACTTCTTCTTCTTCTTCTTCTTCTTTTCATTTATTTAGTTGTAGACGGGCAAAATATCTTTATTTATTCATTTTTATGTGGTGCTGAGGACCGAACCCCAGGCCCCACATGTGCAAGGCAGGCGCCCCACCACTGAGCTACAGCCCTAGCCCAGGACCTTGGATTCTTATCTCTCCTTCTCTCTTCTTCTCGCCATTCCTCACCCCTCTCTGGAAGACTTTCTTGATTGTAACTTCCAGTTTTTCTAATCACTCAGCTAGTGGGGTCTGTTTTTTTCTTATGATCAGTTTTTATTTCATGCAAATCTAACTAGTATCTTCCCTCCCTCCCCAACCCTCCCTCTATCCCTCCCTCCTCTCCCTTCCTTCCTTCCTTCCTTCCATCATCGTTTCCTTCCGCGGATGTGGATGGAATCCAGGGCATTGCATGTGCTAGGTAGATGTTCACAAAAGAGTCACAACCCAAGCCCCAGAATTATCTTATGTAAAAATGTTTATTCTATTTCTCCAAGAATCTCATTTTCTTAATACTTCATCATGAAGATTTTTGACCATACAAAATATTAATGAATCATAAAATAGGTCCCTATCTATAGACCCATGAATAGGCAATTGTCATGATTTTATCATATACCTATTCAAGCAATAACTTTAAAATGATATTTCTCCCTGTGCTTTGAGAAAGGTCAGTTTTCTGAGTTTTCACTTTTTCCCCAAGATCCAGGTTGCCCTTATTAGTCATGACTTCCTGATGGCCAGTCACGTGAGTGGTAAGCCCCAGGACCCACGTCCACCCAGCTTCCACTCAGGGGGATGGACAGTTGGCTGCTCCCGAGGGAAGGGGTGGCTAACAGCTGTGTGTGGACTTGGAGTCCTGGTCCTGGTCTGTCCCCTTTCTCCCTGAGTGCTCACCTGCCGCCGGCCAGGTCTCCCCATGCAAGCTTCCACCTCTCCAGGCCTGCAACTGTGGCCAGCAGGGTCCCCCACAGCTCCCAGATTTGTTAGCGTTCATCTGCTCTCTTCTGGTCCACCTTGCCCTCGTGCTGCCCACTGGTGGCCACCTCCATCCTGCTGTCTCCACTCTTCAGCGTGTTTTCTGTCTTGGAAAATTTGTGTGACATCTTCTTTTCAACATGTCCCTTGCCATAGTCCCTCTGTCCCTGCATATTCTGGCAGGCCTATGTATGCACACAAATGCACATATGGTTCACTGTACCTTCCCTTCACACACACACTTCCAACATACCGGAACGTGGCACAGGCAAAGTTAATTATGTGTGTATCATATATATGAGTTTTTTTGTTGTTTTTTTTTTTTAAAGAGAGAGTGGAGAGACAGAGAGAGAGTGAGAGAGAATTTTTTAATATTTTTTAGTTTTTCGGCAGGCACAACATCTTTGTTTGTATGTGGTGCTGAGGATCGAACCCGGGCCGCACGCATGCCAGGCGGGCGCGCTACCGCTTGAGCCACATCCCCAGCCCTATCTATATATGAGTTTTTAACATCATTGACTGGAGTCTCAGGATCACAGGGAAGTGCGATGGCTTATATTTCTATCAGAAAAATCTCGGATGTGGCCCTGCGTTCTCTCCCCAGTGCTAGGGAAGCCCTCTCTCCTTTTCTGCTTCTTTGTTTCATGACCATATTTTCAGGTAGTTTTCTATCGAGTCTTCATGGCTAGTTCACCCTCTGAACCCTTCTGAAAGCAGTTCTGCTTGGTTTTGGTTTTTGTTGCTACATACAGCCCAGGCCTTGTGTCTGGGTGTGTGGTTTTTACCTGAGCTGCACCCAGCCCTGCTTTTGTGTTTCCAATTGTCAGAATTCATAACCCTTTACTCTTGGAAATTTGTAGTATTTTTACGTTACCTTCTTGCTTTTAATGTCGTGAGAAGCAGCTGGATTGCCAATCTAGTTTTCATTCCTTTTAAAATAAGACATTATTTCTTTTTTCTAAATTATGTGGGGCTTTGACTTTATTTTGGAAATTAAAAAACAGTGAGGCTGGTGGCTGTGGGGGAGTAGAAGGCTCCACTGGCCACAGCATGAAGCAGCATCGCGCTGGATATGGGAAGATGTGCTATTATCATTGTCCTCTGTCTTCTAGAAGTGTTTGCGTCTCACCTTCTCAGAAGCAGTGAGACCTGGGGTCACCGGGGCCTGTCAGTGTTCTCATTGCAGGTCACAGCTGAGCAGAGAATCATGAAGAGAGGAGCCGCTGATCCAACTCACACAGACCTGCCAGCTGCCATCCTGATCCAACTTCTTTCCACAGTGGTCTGCTGACCTTGCAGGTCAACGGGGGTATAAGGTCATAAACAGCATCCATGCCGGAGGCACTGACCCCCAGCACAGGGATTGGCACTTGCAGAGCTGGGGTACAGAACAGGGAGGGTGCCTGGCTGTGCTTAGCCCAGGGCACTTCTCATCTGCCCAGAGGCAGGATGGCTGCTGTGGCTTGGAAAGGCAGTGTCCCCCAAAGATTAGGGTCACAGTTAGGGATGGCTGTTGTGGCTTGGACAAGGCAGTTGAAAAACCAGCCTCTATCTCAGAGCAAAGCCTGTCCAAGGAAGGGACATGACCTTAGTCCTTGGAAAAACCCACAGAGCACTCCTAGGCACATTCCCACCCTGTCAAGAGAGAAATTTGAGCCGATCAAAGTACATACCCTCTTCCCCCTTCAAGACCTAAGGCAGATAAAAACTGACTCTACTGGAAAGTTAGGAGATATGCCAGATTGCCTGAAATTGGGTCTATCCAAAGAAGTTAGTCCTGTAAGTAAAGGAGAGACTGAGAAACTCCCAGCAGCTGCCAGAGCCATCTTTGCTCTGGGGAATTTCCTCATTCTTTCCCTGCACTGCAAGGATTACTCCACCTGAATGCAGTAAAGTCAGTCACACCGAGACCCTTGATTTTACACCTATAGTTGCCCCTATATAAAAACATCTGGTCCACTCGTGGGAAAATCTATGGTGCCACTGATAGGAGTCATAATTAAATGGAAGTCCAAAACCTGGAGAGATATTTTCTTATCTAGTTGTCTAATTGTTTCTTGGGGATAATCTAGGTTAAATGTGTGTCTAAAAGATAATTTTTTATTGTAACAATCTGGTACCTAAATGAGTTTGAAGCATTGCATAATCTTGCAGTTAAAAGTTAGGGTTAGGTAATTGTTTAGTTTGTGATTTCAGATAATTCATGCCAGAGAACTTAGATACTTAGGATAAAAAAAATTAAAAGAACTCTACTTCCAAGTTGGCAAGTAACTCCCAATCATTCAGTTTTATTTTTTCCATCAATTTTGAACTGGGTAGCCTGAAAAGATTTCACTAGGTGTACCAGTGCATTAATTTGGGCAAGGATAGTAAATTATGATTTGGTGTCTGTTCCCCTTAGTGTGTAAGATTCAAAAAAAAAAATGTTAAATTAAGATGTTGGTCTGGCTTATTAAAATAACATTAAATAGCAACAGTCTTGGAAATATTTAAAGCTTAATTTTGGATATACAAGGTAGTGGTAGTGTGTGGTTGTCTTTTAAGATTTTTTTTTCCAGGTGATTTAATGTAACTTAGTACTACTTTAGAAACTTCAGAACAAAGAAAGTGGCTTAATGATCCTGAAGGGATCTCTTCTGATGGTAACTCTATATTATTAAGTAAATTCCTATTTTCAGTTTTGTGTGAGCAAGTTTTTCTAATATAAAAAAAAATAGTAAAAGTGTCTTTTTATGGGAACTCAAACTAGATTAAACCAGAGGGTAAATTGTATGGCATTTACTAATTACTGGCCAGTCAATTTTTTCTAGGATTTTGCTTTTTCCTTAAATTTTGTATTTTTTTGAGCTCATGATTTTGATCCTACAGACAAGTTAATGTTTTTCTGATAAGTTCTATTTTTGATCAACTATGGAGTTTTTAAACATTGCAATGAGATTTCACCTGAGAAAGCAACAAGGCCTTTACTATTGTATTGTGTTACACTTGTTACGTGTTATATGTCAGTATGTCTGTATGTGTGTATGTCCGTGTATCATGTAGTGATATGACAATTGACAGATGAGGAGCGCTCATAAAAAAAAATTTTAAAAATGGATCCAAATATCTTTGACTCACGTGATTCAAATGGTTCAATTTAAATTGGGTAAACAGATTAAAAAAAAAAAAACTAGAAGGTTCTAGATATAAATTTAATAAATTTTTCTGGATAAAAGTCTATATGATTAAATAATTAAAAAGGTTTAAGTAAATGATATAAAAAAGGTCTGTATAAGTTGCTTATAAGTATAAGTTTTTGAACAAGTAATCTTAAAAAAAAAATTAAACAGCTGGTTAAACAAGTGCTGTTGTTTTAGAAAATTGTGCTATGTTATCTCTTTAAAAGCTAAACTTGGTTAATATAAAAACATCAATGTAATTGTGGTGCCATTAATATGTTTATATCTTCCAGGTATACAAGTCTGTAAGGTAAAAGCTTCAAAAGAACATTATATCAAACTGGTGTCCTAAAGTTGTATGGTAATTTTAGGCTTAAAAAAAAAAAAAAAACAACATGTTAAAGATTTATTTATATCATTTGTGTTCTATAACTGGACTTGTTATCAATAAGATATGTAAAGTTCTATGTTACTTTTTACACTGAGATACAATTTAAATATATTTTTAAGTTAATGAGAGCCTAATCTGTGTAAAGGTTTTATTGAAAAACACAAAAGTACTTTGCCACTTTTCTACAAAAGGTTAAAAGCTTTCAGCCTTTCTTTAATTCATGTTTTAGATGTGATATTATGTTATGTTTGCTCAAGTTCACAACAATTTATGTAGGCTTTTGTAAAATGATGTCTAAAAAGTAAAGATCAGTCTCAGAACTGCAGTACTTAGGATTTATAAAGAGCCCCGCCTTACTTGAGATAAAGCTCTATGTCCCATCCCACTATATGTAAAAGTGACTATAAAAAAAGTAGGCTAGATTTCAGTACATTTAAAGTTATGTCCAAAAGTTAGTTTTTGTTAAGATTACTAAGATCTCAAACAGGAAATTATAATGTATAACTCTGCCAAAATTCAAGGTAGCTATTATATGAACTAAATATGTTTTTACTCTTTGATAATTTTATCTTGTAGTTTTCAAAATGGCTGAAAGACTGCCTGTTAATGTTCTGCAGAGGTACTGATTTAAGAACTCACAACCTGGGTTAATGTAAGATAAGGAGTTATCACCTACAGGATAGAGAGATAGACATTAAAGCCCAGTGCTCTTAATATAAGGCTGTTGACTTATTTGCTGGATGTTTAAGATCAAGTTTTAAAATTAAAAATTTGGCTTTTGCCCTCTGAGTCAGTATGAGTCAGGGGATAGGGGACTTTTCCAAAGGGCTCTGCAACTCTAGGCCACATAACCTCCTGAACAGGGAGATTAATGAGACCAGTGGAGGACAGAAAGCCAATCAGTGCATTTGCTGTAAAGAGGAGGGTCATCAGAAAAGGGAGACATCCCTGATGCTTCCAAGGGAAGCCACATGGTCAAGCAAGGCCTGGACCCATCCTAGCACAAATGGCACTAGCAGATCTGAGAAGCTGCTGCAAGTTCCAGAGGACTCCCAAGAAAACTCAGCTGACTGTTAACAATAGATGGAAACAAAAGTCAGTTTGACTTGCTTCATCTTAAACACTTAGCAAAGACAGTCAAAGCCAAAACACAGTTATTCCTGGACATTTAAAATAAAATAATAGTTAAATGTAACTTCCATAAATAAATAAACTGGAGACTTCAAAAGAGATTCTTATGTAGAAATGCCTGATAACCATCAAAAGGGAACTGCCAGAATAATTTTAGCTTAAGGTTAAGGCCTTTATTTCTAACCTATACAGGTGGGCTTAGTTTTTGCTAGTATGGTTATTCAGCCCTAATAACAGAATTAAAGATTTTACAAGATCAGATGACATTAAATTATTAAACTGTGTCTTAAAAAAAAAGGACATCTGTAACCCTAAAAGTTAAATGTTATGTTTACAGTCCTGGTAACTGGGGATGTTAAAGCCTGGTAAGGAAACTTATGTACAGTGACATGTTCCAGCTGCTGCAACACTTATTCAGTACTCATGGTTTTTGTTTCTCTCATAGAAGCACCCATCCCCAGATGACAACCTGTTTTTCCCCAACCAGACCTCAAATGGAACTGACTTCTAAAAAAAAAGTCACATCCCCCACGTCGCCGCTCCCCAACGTCTTCAAGCCCCCTCATGTTCGACACCCCTTTTTCAGCTCTGAAGCAGCCGGAACGAGTCATCGCCCCTTCTCCACACAGCAATAAAGTTTCTAAAATTAGGGGGGAACAAAGCCAAAAGTAGATAGATAGTGTAGATAGGTAAATCGAGTCAGGTTGGATCTAGGAGGTCAATTTTAAGTAAGTCTGGGAAGTTAAAGACTGTCCCCTGAGGATTACTGTTTACCAAGATGTAGAGCCAGCCCAAATAGGCCCCTAACTGAGGGAACCATGATTGGTTCCCAAGTTTCCAGACAAAGGGGGGAATGAAAGACCCCAGCCCAGCAACCTTAGGCTTAGTTACAAAATTATTAGGGCACGTCACAAACCTGCAGACAATGTGTTTTTCAGATAATCAGTTAAGTGTGACCGATTGAAAAGGGAAAAACAGGATGGTTGGGAAAGAGCAGAAAAACAGATTCCAGGGCATGCCTGAATAAACAGGGGCTAATAAGCAGGAACAAAAAAAAAATCAGAGTGCTCATATGTAACTGTCATGTGGTGTAATTCCAGGAACATAAAATAAAAAATAACTTTACCCTTTAGGTAACCTATATGCTGGGTTCAAAATAGCCAATAAGAAACCTGTTGCTTACCGCGCGCGCGAAACCTGCCCCTTTACCCTATAAAAGACCTGTACCCCAAAGCCCGGTGTGCCAGCTCACCAAAGCTTCGGCTGAGGTTTCGCTGAGCACCCACAGGCGTCTGTGTCTGAATAAACCTCATGCGTTTGCAGCCAGTGCCTCGTGCGTCTTTCCTGGACAGGGAATTGGTGGGTCTTTCAGTTTATCTACAAATAACAGGAGAGATCTGCTGCACCAGGTGTCCCTGACCCAGTCAGGCTAGGTGGGGATCCATAGCAGCCCCCTAGCAGCCACCAATCAGCATGAGACAGGGAAATACCTGGGATGACAGATAACCCTCCCAGCAGTTCATGGTGGTTGATAACAAGTTGGGAAACCATGTAGTTCAGCACATACACCCCTCTTGGCTTAAACCAATCAGTTCAAATGAATACCCCTTTTGTACTGACCAATCACCCCTACCCAACTTGTTCCCACCAGTGAATGTGCTAATCATGTTTTAGAGTTGTTATTTGATTTTCCCGCGGTGTGTGATGATTTGCTATGATGTATGTGAAGTCCCTGCCCTCTCCAAAGAATGTATAAAACTGCTGCAAACCCTGGGCTCGGGGCCTCTCAGCGTCACCAGTTGCTGTGTGTGCGCGCGGAGGACCGAGCTAGCTCGCAATAAACACCTCTTTGCTGCTTACATCGATCTTGGGTCTGGTGGTCATTGGGGGTCCCGAATTTGAGCATAACACAGTGTCTCCCTAAGGTGGGGGTCAGGGTTAGGGATGGCTGCTGTAGCTTGGACATGGTATTGTGCACAAACGTCCATTTGCTAGGGGCTTGTTCCTCGGGGTGGCACTACTGGGAGGTGGTAGAGCCTTGGGGCTTGGGGCTTGGTGGGAGGTCACTGGGGCACTTCCCTGAAGGGGGCACGAGAGCCCAGCAGGCCTCTTCCCTGTGCTCCCCAGCTCTTGACACAGCCTCACCACGGGCCCTAGTGATGGACAGATGGACCTGGCACGGCACCTCCAAGACTGTGAGCTGACATAAGCCTTTCTCTTTGTAAGTGGATTATTCCTGGTGTTGAACTGCAGCGAGCAAGACTGGCTGACAATGGCTGGACAGACCATGGACCACTGAAACCAGCTTTCACTCTGCTTTGACGGCAAAGCATCAATGGCTCCCAGGGAAACACGGAATCACAGAATTCACCCTAGGACTACATGGATATATCTGTATTTTCCTCAGAAGTAAGAGCATGTACCTTGACGACAGCCAGAAAGGTCTTTCAAAGGAACAATATGGTGTGGGAAACGGGGCAGACCACAGGAGTGAAGCCAGATTTAAAGTCAGGTAGTCAGTGTAGTTAGGTAAATCGGGTCTAATATCGAGTAAGATCTGAAATGGAGGCCATGCTGACAATGATTCCGGAAACGCAGGACAACTCATGGAATGTTAATGAAGTCCCGGAAAGGCCCTAGGCCAAAGTCCACCCCAAAGAAATGTTAATGGAACCCAGGGAACAGCCCCAGCAAATTTGGAGATAGCCCATCCCAAGAAGTGATAAGGAAGTCCTTCCTGCCCAGATTACTTCTTTGGCCCACCTGTGTCCCACCCCAACCTACATTCCATCACAAAACTATAAAAAGGGGAGACAACCGCACTTCCACGGATTCCACCTCTTGGGTCCCCTTCTTCCTCCGGGAGAAGTCTTTTCTGCTGTCCTTTAATAAACTTCTAATTTCCACTCTGACCTTGCCTCGGCGTGTGCTTCTCTGGTGTTATTCTTCAACATCGGGGAAGCAACAGCCGTAACAGGAGGAAACACCCCAGGATTCTGCTGGGGGTGGAGTGGGGTCAGGGAAGGCGGGAGCCACTGCACTGCCCACCTGCACTGCCTCCCCAGTTCCCAGCCTTTCCCAGGGCAGAATGCTTGAGGGCATCCTGGAGGGGGTGGGGAAGGACAGGCGCAATGACAACTTGGTGTGTTCAGAGCAAGTCAGTGGAAGGGTTTGTGACCAGGATGCTGTTCTGGCCCCCAGCTCACCCCGCGGTCGAAACTCAATCCACCTTCAGGAGACAGACAGGGAGAGGGGAGAGGAGCCACCACAGCCAGGGATAGAAAATGGGGCAGGACCCCCTGGGAAACGAAAGAAATGCAGACACATGATCTCAATTCCTATGCTAGTTAGAGGAAGCACCATGAGAAAAAGAAAAAAGAGACCCAGGAAAGGAGAGGAGGCCAAGAACACAACAGACGTGCCTGGAGAACTTTCTAAAGAAATGGGACCAATCAAGTCTTCATAGCAGGCAGCATTAGGCAATAAGTACAGCAGAGATAAGGCCGGGAACAGAGCAGGCAAGCAGGAAATGAAAGATCACACCAGGAGAAAAGCTGTATTTGCATTCCAAGAGGTATGAACTTCAACAACCAAAGTGAATAAGAATACCCAGGAAACTAGGAAGAGAAACACTTTTTCTTTGGTTCCTAAGAGAATAAAGTCAAGTCAGAGAAACATATGCTTTTACTCTGTTAGCGCTCATCATTGCAACATTAGACAAGAAAGCAAAATAAGAATTGATTTTGTGGGGCAAAAAATATCTAGGGGCTGGGGATATCACTCAGTTGGTAGAGTGCTTGTCTCACATGCACAAGGCCCTGGGTTCAATCCCCAACACCACACACACAAAAAAAAATCAGAAACATTACTTGAAAATGCTTTGTTTGCCTACATAGGAATCTAAAAGAACCTAGTTAAGAAGGGTAGAACTTAATTATATTGCTCCGTGAATTGGGCAGATTATAGGAGATGGTTATTAACACAGAATCAAAACACTGAAGCGTGGAAACAGAAGAATTTTCCAAAACGGTAATTTTTAAAGTTCATCTTACAGTTGTAATAAATAAATAAGTTCATCCTTTTGAGGGACAATTTATCATCTGTCCTACAGAAATCAGCACATGTAGAAGTTCTGTGTCCCCGAGTTGCGATGGGGCTGTGTGTCGCTGTGGCACAGGAAGGGTGTGTGAGCCACCTCTGCTCCAGCCCCTGGCACAGGAAGGGTGTGTGAGCCACCTCTGCTCCAGCCCCTGGCACAGGAAGGGTGTGTGAGCCACCTCTGCTCCAGCCCCCTTGAGTGTTGTGAGCCTGGGAAAAGCTCAAAACTCCAAGCACGGGTCCTACTGAGAGTGTTCCACTCTCCCACCACCATGGAGCCCCCAAATCACGGGTCAATCCACCCTCAGGCTGGGACATCTGTGTAAGATTAGTAATTGTGCTACATACACTAGTACAGGGAAAGATGTGTTCAAAGACAAGAGAAACAGATTCTGGAGATTGACACTACACATTGTATAATGTCCAGAAGCTGTGTTCACACTGTGTGTCTTCATATGTGTATCCATGTGCTAAATTCCACCATCACATGCCAGAATAGAGATGTGTTGTTCTTTCAATCAATGCACTTCGGTGTAGTTTTTGCTTCTTTGTGAGTTTTTGTGTGTGTGGTGCTGAGGATTGAACCCATGGCCTTGTGCATGCAAGGCAAGCACTCTATCAGCTGAGCTGTATCCCCAGCCCCTTGTATCTCTTTCAAAGGAGCAGAACTCATACAACGTGAGCAAAGCTGACTCTAAGATACCCAAGCCTGGGCCAGCTCTGCTCCTCACAGCTGCTGTGAACTCTGGCAGGATGCTGGAGTCCCCGTGTCTTGTTTCATTTCCAGCAGGGACAATGACAGTGTCGGCCTCTCAGTCAGAGGGCTATGAGAGCAAGCTGCATGGCATTGTGAAGGTCCTGGCCCCATGAGCACTTGGCAGACTCAGCTCCATTGAGAAGCATGTGTTCACTGGGGAATTTGCCCTAAGTCACTTTTTTATTAGTGGTTAACTTGGTCGATGACATAGTACATAAAACTTTGGTATGTTTTACAAGTGTTCACCAACTTCCATGTTTCATAAAATTATACTTCTCTTCTTTGATACAAGGAGGCTGATTTGTAGTGGGATCCGGAGCATGGGAGGAATAGACGAACTCTAGAGAGGGCAGAGGGTTTGGAGGGGAAGGGAGGGGGCAGGGGGTTACTAATGATGGTGGAATGGGATGATCATTGTTGGGTGTCTGGGAGACTCCCCACTGAAATTAAATTTCCCTCTCGGGAGAACATCACGGAATCCCCCTCCTCTCTGATGGGCGCCAAGCCGAGCAGCACCAAATTCAAAGGTTTTCTTGACCAATCCCCGCAGGACACAGTGTCCGCTCGCTGTTCCTGAGTCACCCTGCCAATCAGCACCCGCCACGTCACCCATTCAACCCTTCTTAAGCCAAAGCTGCAAGCTCACTCTCTCTGCCCTCTTCCTCTTCTTTCTCTCCTCTCTCTACTCTTTCTCTTTCTCTCTGCCCTCCTCCTCTCCTCTCTCTGCTTTCTGCCTCTCCTTTTCTTCCCCTTTGGGCAGCCCCCAATAAAATCTCTTGGTTGAATCTCCATCTCAGGTGAGTTACTGCCTTTCAATCATTATTATCCAAAGTACAGGTGTGAAGACACGAATCGGTGTGAATAAACTATGTAGAAAAATCGTGATCTATATGCATAATAAGAATTGTAATGAATTTTGCTGTCATATATAAATTTTAAAAATTATACTTCTCTATGACTTAAGCTAATAAATTCACTTTTACATAAATTTTCTCATTTTTTCTTCAACTTTAATGAAGACAATAACATACTACTTAAGATGTAAGACTCTCTTGAAATACAAGTTTGTTTTAAAAAAATGAATATATACAATTTAACTTATTTTTAGTCATTTGTGCATCTCATTCTCCTCCCACCCCATATTTCATAGATTTTTAATGTCATGAAAATTCTCTTGCCACAAAGGCTGCAAACCTCCAATGCATCCTCTGGGCAGCCCACTTTCAGAGAAGAATACTGTAATCTTGTTAATCTTGGACCATCTCACACACATTTATGGCACATTTACACACACATGCTGTGGGTTGGGTGTGGCTCATCATCCAAGGGTTCCTGAGTTGGAAGCTTGAGACTTTAGGAGGTGGGCAATGGAGGTCAAGCCGCGGGGCTCTTGGAAGAAACAAGGGCTGCTCTGAGAGACTGAGTCAGCTGAGCTGGCTTAAGAGTGAGTCTGACTCCCATCTGGGCTCCGTGGTGCAGGCCTATAATCCCAGTCACTCAGGAGGCTGAGGCAGGAGGATGGAGATTTCAAAGCCAGCCTCAGTAATTTAGTGAGACCCTAAGCAAGTTAGCAAGACTCTGTCTCTAAACAAAATATTTAAAAAGAACTGGGGATGTGACTTAGTGGTTAAGCAATCCTGGGTTCAATCCCTGGTACCGAAAAAAAAAAAAAAAAAAAAAAGTGAGCTGACTCTGAATCCCTCTCCTCTAGCCCCGACGCCCCTGCCAATCTCCTTGCTCCCTGCATTTCCACCCTGATGGCACTATGGGCCTGCACCAGTGGCTTCCACCAGGGGACACTCAGCCCCCGACCCTGTGAGCTAAATAAGCTTCTTTTTAAAAATTGTTAACTAGCTTCAAGTATTTTGCTCTGGTAATGGAAAATGTAGCATCTATCTAACCAAAAAAAGGTAATGAACATTTTTGTGTCATGTTTTATCACCAGTCTGTAGCTTTCAAAGCCATCTCCTCTCAGGGATGCTGTTAGCCTAATATTGTGCAGTTAAACCTAGATTCTTCCACTTGCTGCATACCATCCAGCTAACACAGAAAGTGATGTGTGTGGTGCAGAGTCCCGAGAAGGGGGCAGAGAAGGGGAGAGCGAGCCAGACAGGGCCACCCCATTCCTCTCTTTGCAGGACCACAGAGTGGATCTTAAGAGGGTCTGCTTCATTAAGAAAGAGCGTTGAGGTACTCTGTGGTACTGATGCCCTCTTGGTTACCTCTTAGCACCTGAGGTCTCTTGCCACTCTCAGGACTCATGACATTGAAGCCAGGACTTAAAACAGGCAGCAGAGATAAATGAGGCCAGACTGAAGAAAACAGACCGAATCAGTTTGGGTCGATGGAGCTGTGGGAGACTGAAATGCCATTGTCCCCCAGCCAGGGCTTACTGCCCTTCCTAAAGAGTCTTTGATGAAACACCTCCTGAGCAGACGGGGAACTGCTAATTAATCTGCCCTGGCCCCTCCAGCCCACCTGTGTCCCGCATTGTGGTCTTCCCACTGGCATCTCCGGATCACACACAGTATGAGGGAAAGTGGACAAGGTAAGGGGAAGCATGTGAAAGAACAAAGAAGACTTTAGACTATAAAAGAAATGGGACTTCCTCATCCAAGGGATTCTGCCTTCTCTGCCTTCCTCTGGGCAGAGTCTGTTCTGCTATCCTTTAAACAAAGCTTCTGACTTTTTAGTCTACGCTTCCTCAGCGTGTTTCTCTTGTGTCGTACTTCGACATTCAGGGACCAGGACTCCTCAAGGTAACCCGTAACGGGCGGTGTCAACATCGGCTCTCAGGGGCGGTTGGGTGCTGAGAGAAGTTCAGAACCAGCTAGACAGCAGGCGGGATGGAGAGTGGATGTCTTGGGTTTCCCAGCTGTCTTGCATGTGGACTCAATGGTTTTTTAAAGAAATCTTTTATTCTTTCACAACTTTAGAGAAAACATATGATCTAGTTTCTTTCAGGGTCAGGATGAACTTCAAGCTCTAAGAAAGTAACAGTAGATATTCTACTAAATGTCTCCATTTTACCTGTTTCCTCCAGAACCCAGCCTCCTTTACCTGGAGTCAAGGTTCACATTTAGAAGGTGGGAAAATGGATAGAAGTGTGTAATGGCGTCTCACTCTTCCCCAAGAACTCTGCTTCTGGGATGCATTTCAAATCTTTCTGTTGTCATCACAAGTGGTAAAACTGGGTGGCCACGTTTCCGCCCCTCCTTTTGTTCTCTGTCAGTTCCACGTTCCAGCTTGCAACCTGGACTCCCAGTCTCCTCCTCGCTGGGGCCTTCTCTCTTCATGACTTTTCACATGACATGGGGAACTGCCCAGCTGGCTACGGTGGCCCTCAGGTGGGTGCCACCCCCACAGTCAGATGGACTGCAGTCAACCGGTACACACAGAGGGTCACTGTACGGAGAAGCCAGTTTTCTTGTCCTTAGGAAGACTGTGAGGGACCTAAAGCCACAGCAGTAGAAACCGCCTGTGGGCCGGCTGAGCGCTTTCCTTCAGAAAAGTCACCAAGATATTCCAAACACAGTTCCAACACTCAATCGTGTGAAGTAAGCAAGGCATTAGGTCTGTAGTTCTGGGTGATTCTTCGCTTTTGTGAACTTTCCCGAATTAATTTCAGGCATCATCTTCAATTTTGGAGGAAAAACATTTAAAATCAACCCCAAGGTATAAGTTGTAGAACAGCCCAATGAAGTCACTTTTTTAAAAAATCTATTTTTTCAGTTACAGGTGGACACAATATTTTTTATTTTATGTGGTGCTGAGGATGGAACCCAGTGCCTCACACATGCCAGGCAAGTGGTCTCTCTCTGAGCCACAGCCCCAGCCCCATGAAGTCACTTTTCCTGCTTTGAATGGGCAGAGGACCATGCTTCCTCTGCAACCAGGCTTCGTCGAATGACGTGACCTTCACCATATTAACAGAGAGCAACAAAAACTTGCCAACTGTGATCAAATGGAGGCTTGAAATATCAAATGAATTGAGCTGAGAAGATTCTAAAGGTCAAAAGCTCGGGAAGAAATAAGTCAACACAGTGATTTGTGTTTGACACGGGTTGTACCAGGCTCTTTACAAGATTATTTTTTGAATTCTTAATGCTTGAAAACTATAGTAGTAAATGTGATTTAAAAGTCTATCACTACAATGATGTCAACTAAGGTTTTACTTAGACTCGCATGTTACAGCCCAGAGCTCTGTATTGTACACCGACATGTGCCAGAATGTGGGGAGACTCAGTAAGCACTCTGGGCACCCGACTTGGAGTTTCATCGGGGACACAGATAACTCCCAATCACCCCGTCCAGCAGGGCCAGCAGCCAAAGGAGAGAGGAGGAAGTCGTGTCCTCCAGCCCAGGGTGGTGAGAAGGCGCGTGGATCTGGCCAGGCGTAAAGGAGCCCACACTGCACCCTGAGGCTGAGGTCCAGCTGGCCAGGGGTGGAAGAGTGGGAAGCGCATTGCATACACAAGGTGCTCTGCAGCTATGCTGGCACAGGGGAGAAAGACGGGTCCATCCTGATATGTTCACTATGGTGGGAGGATCAGGTTTGAGTAAAGAGCTGTAAACTGGTGATTCTCAATGAAGACTGGAGACTGTCACCCCCGGGGACATTTATCAGTGCTTGAGGATGTATCTCAATGGCAGAGAGGGTGCTACTGCTCTCTGGTGGGTAGACTGCAGAGACTCCCCTTACCTCCTGCAATGCACAGGACGTCCACACAACTAAGAGTCATCCAGCCCTCATCAGCCCTGCCTGGGCTAAGAAGCCCTGCTGTAGGAAGCCTGCAGATCCAAGGGGGGTGAGACCACAGAGCTTCCTCAATGACCAGAAAGCTCTGTAAGCACACACTGCTTGTCACTGTGAGCACCACACTATGGTGGAAGCTAGCACTTTTAAATCTGTTGTGAGTTTTCCTGGTATGATCTGACAATTGTACCATTACATCTCCCTGTCTTACCAGGTGGGAAGACCATCATTGTAGAAAAGTAGGTGATAGTTTAAAAATAAAAAGAAATATGGGCTGGGGATGTGGCTCAAGCGGTAGCGCGCTCGCCTGGCATGCGTGCAGCCCGGGTTCGATCCTCAGCACCACATACCAACAAAGATGTTGTGTCCGCCAAATACTAAAAAAAAAATAAATATTAAAATTCTCTCTCCCTCTCTCTCCTCTCTCTCACTCTTTCTTTAAAAAAAAAATAAAAAAATAAAAAGAAATAGTGACTTATTCTTTGGACCCTTCCAGACATAGTATATTTTTTAAAAAACACATATGCAATATTTATTTTTGAATGTTTTTGCCACCCAGGTCAGCATGCAGGTCTGGTCTCATGAATCTATAGCACGCCAGCAGAGGAAGGAAAGCACACTAGGCCAAACCTACTCCATCTGGAAATAAAAATATGGTTTATGTTTCTTCTTCTTCTTCCTCTTCCTCTTCCTCTTCCTCTTCCTCTTCTTCTTCTTCTTCTTCTTCTTCTGTTTTTTTAAAGGGCTTCTTAATACTGAAAAATTTTTAGAATCAGACACTTTTGAACACCTGGTGACAATTAAGGCCTCTCTTCAGAATATGTACCTTTATCCCAAATGTTTGCTATCGGGAGTTCACAGGCCCTTCCAAGACAGTGATTTCTCATGTGATGCTGATGTTCCAAACATACCTAATGACCAGATTCATAGCAACAAACATTTGCCAAAGGAAATTTGGCATAATTTAGAATCATCCAGAATAAATTAGCATTTTTTAATCACAGAGGAACTCCTTCAAAAATGCTCTCCATGGTGCTCTGTGTGGTTGCAAGTATGCATGGGTGTCCACAGACATGAGCCTTCTCGGGATCCGTGGTGAAGACGCATTGCTCCGTTTACAACGACCATTCCTGAGCGGCTCTGTCACCCGTGCTTCCTCCTGATCCCTTTCCATTTCTCCATGGCTTTCTCTAAAAATAGTGATTACTGTGAGGCAGGCTCACTGCCTCGTGGATGGGAGGGAAGGAAGGTGGGTTGGTCAGTGCTATATTCATCAGTTTTCCTTTCTACTTTCAAGTGCTGAACTTCCAACTCCCTTGACTCTTTATCAACAGACGTCCTGTCTTGTCATGACAGATGGCTGCCACCACCTTCTACCCGTGCCCTGGAGTTCCCAGAGGAGACCCGGCACTCCACCACGGCCACCACCCATGATTTGGAGCATTCCTCCTTCCTGATTTGCCAGCGTGCCCTTCATTTTTCTCGCTGGCTTCCTCTGTGCAGTCTGAGTGCCAACTTTCTTTTCAGGTCCAGCTGTGATTCCTAGTCATTTGAACCTCTCAAGCCACGTTCCTTCACAGCAGTGTGACCTACTGATGCTGGGCAGAGGTCTCCACCTAGTGGAACTGCAGGTGCCAGCTGGGCCACTGTTCCCACCTGGGACTCACGTGTCTCAGCTCATGGCTGTTCCCATGCCTCCTTTCCTGTGGCTGCTCCCATCTCCAAGGCAGCGGTGCTGGCAGAATCCCCTCCTGCTTCCCGTCTCTCTGTTCACATCTCCACATCTCCGACTCCCATGGGAGACCATGCTTTGCTTTGAAAGGACTATGTGATTAGATTGGGCTCAGCTGGCAAACACAGATCCTCTAATATAGGGTCTGTGACCTCTCTAGCCCATGCAAAGTCCCCAGGCCATGTAACCAGGTCCTCACCCATTCCGGGGATTAGGGTATGCACACCTGGAGGGTGGGCATTCTGTGTACCATAGTGACCTCCAGGTAGAGTGTCACAATGGACCAGGTTTGATGAGAACCACGTGGAAGAACATTCAATTAGAACTGTTAGAGGAAGGACCATGGTTGTAAAGAAAAATAATAATAAGGAGACAGAGACAAGGTGCAGAGGCAGGGAAGGTGGCAGAGTGGCCTTGGTCCAAGGGGCCACGTTTATTTATGACAATAGGTCCCATTAGGTCCTCAGTACCATAACCACATTACTGTTTAGAGTATCAGTAAGGTTGCTTATTCTGCAGTCACATTTCATAGTTACAATATGCAATGTTAGGAGCTTTGTAGAGTTCTCAAGAAGGCCCATTGTCTGAAGTTACTGTTAGGCGGGCAGCTCCAGGAGCACCGGAGCTTGGTGAAACATTGTAGTTATCTAGCAAGCAAGTTCCTCTGTGCCCAGGAGTTATGTGCCTAAGATTAAGGTCGAAGCTGATAAGACTATCATGGAGGCATTGCCATAGCAACTGGGCATCCTAGGCCTCTGCACAGGAACTTTCTCAGGCACTGAGCCTGCCACAGCCCTGAAGTCATCAGGGACCCCATCCCAAACGCAGAGACCCTACACGTTAGCTGGCCTGGAAGTACGGGTGAAAGTTTGTTTGCTGAAAATGAAGGCAGACGTTTAGTAGCAGGTTTTCCTCACTGGGACCACAATACCCAACCAGAGCAGCTTGGAAGGGAAGAGTTTTAGGGCTCATGGTTTCAGAGCATCAGGCCATGGGCAGCCACCTGCACCCCCTGGGCCCCAGGAGAGGCAGCACATCCTGGCAGAGGATGTGGCGGGGGCAGCGGCTCAGCGCATGGCCTCCATGAGCCCAGCCCACAGGGACGGTGGAATCCCCAGGTGCTCCCCAGCACTCCTCCCCAGCCATGCCCCCACCCACATCACCACAGTCAGCACTTGCAGTCCATCAGTCCACCAAGAGGGTACAGGCCCCGACTGGTCCAGCCTTGTCACCTCTGGACATAGTCGCCGCTGGGCACAGCTCACACTTGACCCCAACAGCAGCTCTTTCGGAAGAAGGCAAAGGTGGGAAATGTGGGAGTCTGGAGGAAGAAGCCCGCACCAACCTGGGGGCCAGGGAAGGAGCAGTGACGGTGCAGGGGGAGGGGACATTTTGTGACAGGGCAACAGCAATGCTTCCCCCACTTAGAACACGCACATTAAATAAAGACACCAAGTAAATGTCAAAATTAAAAGCTAAGTGCAAACACTGCTACGGGCAGCTATGGGCAGAATCTGAGAGGTCAGCGTGGCAATGGCTGGATGATATGCCACTTGAGTGCTGTGGATTTTGAGAAAGGTCTGAGAACTGACAGAGCGAAACACAGAAACGGCACCTCTTAAACCCCTGAAGAGGGCATCCCACCCAGGCTAGGACACCTCCACCACGCTGGTCACTGTGCATGCTTCCACGAATCACAAACGCAAGGGACTTGAAGGTGATCCCTCTCCCCTCCATTCAGGAAAAGGGTCAAGCATAACCTGTCTTGAACTCTAAGAGATGAAACACTACAAAAGACGTAACAGAAAAACACCCCGTTCCCAGTTCACCTTGTCAACTTACCCAGAAATAAGAGCTACCTGAAAAGACTTTAAGTCACCATCAAAGAACCGAAAAACTACCCAAAGAATGGGAAGAAGACTCAGCATCACAGCCATCGATCCACGTTAACCGGAAACTCAATGTTTTGATACCAATAAATAATAGCTTCTTTTTTTTTTCTACTGGGCAAATTCAATATAAATTTCATATGGAAAAATGAATAAGAATATCTAGGGGCTGGGGATATAGCTCAGTTGGAAGAGTGCTTGCCTCACATGCACAAGGCCCTGGGTTCAATCCCCAGCACCACCACTAAAAAAAAAAAAAAATTTCCAAAATGTAAAAACTCTAAAGTAGAAAAGAAAGGAAGACAAACTCTGCTGGGTAGTAAGTTACACCCAATATTTAGTAGTTTCAACATTGAGGTGGAGTCCAAGACTCCACAAAACAGCACAGGAGTAGGCCAGAGGGTGGAAATGGGCCTCCACCCACGCCTCTGTGGCTGGGAAGCCCATCAGTCAGCGAACGGTGCAGAGTGAGGTGGAGCCCAGGAGAGCCGCTGATCCACAGCCCAAGCACCCAGTGTGGGGAAACAGAAAGGTAAAGGCAAAAAAACTTCAAGAACCAAAGAGGAAAACCCTTTAGGATCTTGGAAAAGCGGAAGCTCTAAGAGAAAACCAACATTTAATAACAGTAAAATTTTCTTCTGAGAAAAAAGCCAGTCAAAATATGTCATAATGACCATAAATACATTTATGGCAATGTTGAAAATAGCAAAAATGGAAGTGATTTGTCATTTTTAGAGACCGATTAGTGTGTCATTTGACTGTACAGGAATAGTATTTTGCTGTAGAAAACAATAAGGAAGTTCTTTATGTACTGGTTCATAAAAAAGTTCAAGATACACTGTGAAGCGAAAAAAGCAAAGTGAAAAACACTGCTTTAATATGCTGATCCTATATAAAAAGAAGGAAATTGAGAGTATATGGACAACAAGCCCTGCCCTGCCCTAGTGACTCCATGGTGTGCAGAACAGCAGTCCTCAGGCTGTGCCTGCCCTAGTGACTCCATGGTGTGTGGAACAGCAGTCCACAGGCTGTGCCTGCCCTAGTGACTCCATGGTGTGTGGAACAGCAGTCCTCAGGCTGTGCCTGCCCTAGTGACTCCATGGTGTGTAGAACAGCAGTCCTCAGGCTGCGCCTGCCCTAGTGACTCCATGGTGTGTGGAACAGCAGTCCTCAGGCTGTGCCTGCCCTAGTGACTCCATGGTGTGTAGGACAGCAGTCCTCAGGCTGTGCCTCCCCTAGGTGTCTCAATGGTGTGTAGAACAGCAGCTCTCAGGCTGTGCCTGCCCTGGTGACTCCATGGTGTGTAGAACAGCAGTCCTCAGGCTGTGCCTGCCCTAGTGACTCCATGGTGTGTAGAACAGCAGTCCTCAGGCTGTGCCTGCCCTAGTGACTCCATGGTGTGTAGGACAGCAGTCCTCAGGCTGTGCCTCCCCTAGTGACTCCATGGTGTGTAGGACAGCAGTCCTCAGGCTGTACCTGCCCTGGTGACTCCATGTTGTGTAGAACAGCAGTCCTCAGGCTGTGTCTGCCTAGTGACTCCATGGTGTGTAGAACAGCAGTGCTCAGGCTGTGCCTGCCCTAGTGACTCCATGGTGTGTGGAACAGCAGTCCTCAGGCTGTGCCTGCCCTGGTGACTCCATGGTGTGTAGGACAGCAGTCCTCAGGCTGTGCCTGCCCTAGTGACTCCATGGTGTGTAGGACAGCAGTCCTCAGGCTGTGTCTGCCCTGGTGACTCCATGGTGTGTGGAACAGCAGTCCTCAGGCTGCGCCTGCCCTAGTGACTCCATGGTGTGTAGGACAGCAGTCCTCAGGCTGTGTCTGCCCTGGTGACTCCATGGTGTGTAGAACAGCAGTCCTCAGGCTGCGCCTGCCCTAGTGACTCCATGGTGTGTAGGACAGCAGTCCTCAGGCTGTGTCTCCCCTGGTGACTCCATGGTGTGTAGAACAGCAGTCCTCAGGCTGTGTCTGCCCTAGTGACTCCATGGTGTGTAGGACAGCAGTCCTCAGGCTGTGCCTGCCCTAGTGACTCCATGGTGTGTAGAACAGCAGTCCTCAGGCTGTGTCTGCCCTGGTGACTCCATGGTGTGTAGAACAGCAGTCCTCAGGCTGCGCCTGCCCTAGTGACTCCATGGTGTGTAGAACAGCAGTCCTCAGGCTGTGTCTGCCCTAGTGACTCCATGGTGTGTAGGACAGCAGTCCTCAGGCTGTGTCTGCCCTGGTGACTCCATGGTGTGTAGAACAGCAGTCCTCAGGCTGTGCCTGCCCTGGTGACTCCATGGTGTGTAGGACAGCAGTCCTCAGGCTGCGCCTGCCCTAGTGACTCCATGGTGTGTAGAACAGCAGTCCTCAGGCTGTGCCTGCCCTGGTGACTCCATGGTGTGTAGAACAGCAGTCCTCAGGCTGCGCCTGCCCTGGTGACTCCATGGTGTGTAGAACAGCAGTCCTCAGGCTGCGCCTGCCCTAGTGACTCCATGGTGTGTAGAACAGCAGTCCTCAGGCTGTGTCTGCCCTAGTGACTCCATGGTGTGTAGGACAGCAGTCCTCAGGCTGTGTCTGCCCTAGTGACTCCATAGTGTGTAGAACAGCAGTCCTCAGGCTGTGTCTGCCCTGGTGACTCCATGGTGTGTAGAACAGCAGTCCTCAGGCTGCGCCTGCCCTAGTGACTCCATGGTGTGTAGAACAGCAGTCCTCAGGCTGTGTCTGCCCTAGTGACTCCATGGTGTGTAGGACAGCAGTCCTCAGGCTGTGTCTGCCCTAGTGACTCCATAGTGTGTAGAACAGCAGTCCTCAGGCTGTGTCTGCCCTGGTGACTCCATGGTGTGTAGAACAGCAGTCCTCAGGCTGCGCCTGCCCTAGTGACTCCATGGTGTGTAGAACAGCAGTCCTCAGGCTGTGTCTGCCCTAGTGACTCCATGGTGTGTAGGACAGCAGTCCTCAGGCTGTGTCTGCCCTGGTGACTCCATGGGGTGTAGAACAGCAGTCCTCAGGCTGCGCCTGCCCTAGTGACTCCATGGTGTGTAGGACAGCAGTCCTCAGGCTGTGCCTGCCCTAGTGACTCCATGGTGTGTGGAACAGCAGTCCTCAGGCTGTGCCTGCCCTAGTGACTCCATGGTGTGTAGGACAGCAGTCCTCAGGCTGCGCCTGCCCTAGTGACTCCATGGTGTGTAGGACAGCAGTCCTCAGGCTGTGCCTGCCCTAGTGACTCCATGGTGTGTACAACAGCAGTCCTCAGGCTGTGCCTGCCCTGGTGACTCCATGGTGTGTACAACAGCACTCCTCAGGCTGTGCCTGCCCTGGTGACTCCATGGTGTGCAGAACAGCAGTCCTCAGGCTGTGCCTGCCCTAGTGACTCCATGGTGTGTAGGACAGCACTCCTCAGGCTGCGCCTGCCCTAGTGACTCCATGGTGTGTAGAACAGCAGTCCTCAGGCTGTACCTGCCCTAGTGACTCCATGGTGTGTAGGACAGCAGTCCTCAGGCTGCACCTGCCCTAGTGACTCCATAGTGTGTAGGACAGCAGTCCTCAGGCTGTGCCTGCCCTGGTGACTCCATGGTGTGTGGAACAGCAGTCCTCAGGCTGTGCCTGCCCTAGTGACTCCATGGTGTGTGTAGGACAGCAGTCCTCAGGCTGTGTCTGCCCTGGTGACTCCATGGTGTGTAGAACAGCAGTCCTCAGGCTGTGCCTGCCCTGAGTGACTCCATGGTGTGTAGGACAGCAGTCCTCAGGCTGTGCCTGCCCTAGTGACTCCATGGTGTGTGGAACAGTAGTCCTCAGGCTGTGCCTGCCCTAGTGACTCCATGGTGTGTAGGACAGCAGTCCTCAGGCTGTGCCTGCCCTAGTGACTCCATGGTGTGTAGGACAGCAGTCCTCAGGCTGCACCTGCCCTAGTGACTCCATAGTGTGTAGAACAGCAGTCCTCAGGCTGTGTCTGCCCTGGTGACTCCATGGTGTGTAGAACAGCAGTCCTCAGGCTGTGCCTGCCCTGGTGACTCCATGGTGTGTAGGACAGCAGTCCTCAGGCTGCACCTGCCCTAGTGACTCCATAGTGTGTAGAACAGCAGTCCTCAGGCTGTGTCTGCCCTGGTGACTCCATGGTGTGTAGAACAGCAGTCCTCAGGCTGTGCCTGCCCTGGTGACTCCATGGTGTGCAGAACAGCAGTCCTCAGGCTGTGCCTGCCCTAGTGACTCCCTGGTGTGTAGGACAGCAGTCCTCAGGCTGTGCCTGCCCTAGTGACTCCATGGTGTGTGGAACAGTAGTCCTCAGGCTGTGCCTGCCCTAGTGACTCCATGGTGTGTAGAACAGCAGTCCTCAGGCTGCGCCTGCCCTAGTGACTCCATGGTGTACAGAACAGCAGTCCTCAGGCTGTGCCTGCCCTAGTGACTCCATGGTGTGTAGAACAGCAGTCCTCAGGCTGTGCCTGCCCTAGTGACTCCATGGTGTACAGAACAGCAGTCCTCAGGCTGTGCCTGCCCTAGTGACTCCATGGTGTGTAGAACAGCAGTCCTCAGGCTGCGCCTGCCCTAGTGACTCCATGGTGTACAGAACAGCAGTCCTCAGGCTGTGCCTGCCCTCGTGACTCCATGGTGTGTAGAACAGCAGTCCTCAGGCTGCGCCTGCCCTAGTGACTCCATGGTGTACAGAACAGCAGTCCTCAGGCTGTGCCTGCCCTGGTGACTCCATGGTGTGTAGAACAGCAGTCCTCAGGCTGTGCCTGCCCTAGTGACTCCATGGTGTACAGAACAGCAGTCCTCAGGCTGTGCCTGCCCTCGTGACTCCATGGTGTGTAGAACAGCAGTCCTCAGGCTGTGCCTGCCCTAGTGACTCCATGGTGTACAGAACAGCAGTCCTCAGGCTGTGCCTGCCCTGGTGACTCCATGGTGTGTAGAACAGCAGTCCTCAGGCTGCGCCTGCCCTAGTGACTCCATGGTGTACAGAACAGCAGTCCTCAGGCTGTGCCTGCCCTCGTGACTCCATGGTGTGTAGAACAGCATTCCTCAGGCTGTGCCTGCCCTAGTGACTCCATGGTGTACAGAACAGCAGTCCTCAGGCTGTGCCTGCCCTAGTGACTCCATGGTGTGTAGAACAGCAGTCCTCAGGCTGCGCCTGCCCTAGTGACTCCATGGTGTACAGAACAGCAGTCCTCAGGCTGTGCCTGCCCTGGTGACTCCATGGTGTGTAGAACAGCAGTCCTCAGGCTGTGCCTGCCCTAGTGACTCCATGGTGTACAGAATAGCAGTCCTCAGGCTGTGCCTGCCCTGGTGACTCCATGGTGTGTAGAACAGCAGTCCTCAGGCTGTGCCTGCCCTAGTGACTCCATGGTGTACAGAACAGCAGTCCTCAGGCTGTGCCTGCCCTAGTGACTCCATGGTGTGTAGAACAGCAGTCCTCAGGCTGCGCCTGCCCTAGTGACTCCATGGTGTACAGAACAGCAGTCCTCAGGCTGTGCCTGCCCTAGTGACTCCATGGTGTGTAGAACAGCAGTCCTCAGGCTGCGCCTGCCCTAGTGACTCCATGGTGTACAGAACAGCAGTCCTCAGGCTGTGCCTGCCCTGGTGACTCCATGGTGTGTAGAACAGCAGTCCTCAGGCTGTGTCTGCCCTGGTGACTCCATGGTGTGTAGAACAGCAGTCCTCAGGCTGTGCCTGTCCTAGTGACTCCGTGGTGTGTAGAACAGCAGTCCTCAGGCTGTACCTGCCCTAGTGACTCCATGGTGTGTGGAACAGCAGTCCTCAGGCTGTGCCTGCCCTGGTGACTCCATGGTGTGTGGAACAGCAGTCCTCAGGCTGTGCCTGCCCTAGTGACTCCATGGTGTGTAGAACAGCAGTCCTCAGGCTGTGCCTGCCCTGGTGACTCCATGGTGTGTGGAACAGCAGTCCTCAGGCTGTGCCTGCCCTAGTGACTCCATGGTGTGTAGGACAGCAGTCCTCAGGCTGTGCCTGCCCTGAGTGACTCCATGGTGTGTGGAACAGCAGTCCTCAGGCTGCGCCTGCCCTAGTGACTCCATGGTGTGTGGAACAGCAGTCCCCAGGCTGTGCCTGCCCTAGTGACTCCATGGTGTGTAGAACAGCAGTCCTCAGGCTGTGCCTGCCCTGGTGACTCCATGGTGTGTAGAACAGCAGTCCTCAGGCTGTGTCTGCCCTAGTGACTCCATGGTGAGTAGAACAGCAGTCCTCAGGCTGCGCCTGCCCTAGTGACTCCATGGTGTGTAGGACAGCAGTCCTCAGGCTGTGTCTGCCCTGGTGACTCCATGGTGTGTGGAACAGCAGTCCTCAGGCTGTGTCTGCCCTAGTGACTCCATGGTGTGTAGAACAGCAGTCCTCAGGCTGTGCCTGCCCTGGTGACTCCATGGTGTGTGGAACAGCAGTCCTCAGGCTGTGTCTGCCCTAGTGACTCCATGGTGAGTAGAACAGCAGTCCTCAGGCTGTGTCTGCCCTGGTGACTCCATGGTGTGTGGAACAGCAGTCCTCAGGCTGTGTCTGCCCTAGTGACTCCATGGTGAGTAGAACAGCAGTCCTCAGGCTGTGCCTGCCCTAGTGACTCCATGGTGTGTAGGACAGCAGTCCTCAGGCTGTGCCTGCCCTGGTGACTCCATGGAGTGTAGAACAGCAGTCCTCAGGCTGTGCCTGCCCTGGTGACTCCATGGTGTGCAGAACAGCAGTCCTCAGGCTGTGCCTGCCCTAGTGACTCCATGGTGTGTGGAACAGCAGTCCTCAGGCTGTGTCTGCCCTAGTGACTCCATGGTGTGTAGAACAGCAGTCCTCAGGCTGTGCCTGCCCTGGTGACTCCATGGTGTGTAGAACAGCAGTCCTCAGGCTGTGTCTGCCCTGGTGACTCCATGGTGAGTAGAACAGCAGTCCTCAGGCTGTGCCTGCCCTAGTGACTCCATGGTGAGTAGAACAGCAGTCCTCAGGCTGTGCCTGCCCTGGTGACTCCATGGTGTGTGGAACAGCAGTCCTCAGGCTGTGCCTGCCCTAGTGACTCCATGGTGTGTAGAACAGCAGTCCTCAGGCTGTGCCTGCCCTGGTGACTCCATGGTGTGTAGAACAGCAGTCCTCAGGCTGTGTCTGCCCTAGTGACTCCATGGTGAGTAGAACAGCAGTCCTCAGGCTGTGCCTGCCCTGAGTGACTCCATGGTGTGTAGAACAGCAGTCCTCAGGCTGCGCCTGCCCTAGTGACTCCATGGTGTGTAGAACAGCAGTCCTCAGGCGGTACCTGCCCTGAGTGACTCCATGGTGTTTGGAACAGCAGTCCTTAGGCTGTGCTTGCCCTGAGTGACTCCATGGTGTGTAGAACAGCAGTCCTCAGGCGGTACCTGCCCTGGTGACTCCATGGTGTGTGGAACAGCAGTCCTCATGCTGTGCCTGCCCTAGTGACTCCATGGTGTGTGGAACAGCAGTCCTCAGGCTGCGCCTGCCCTGGTGACTCCATGGTGTGTAGAACAGCAGTCCTCAGGCTGTGCCTGCCCTAGTGACTCCATGGTGTGCAGGACAGCAGTCCTCAGGCTGTGCCTGCCCTGAGTGACTCCATGGTGTGTCGGACAGCAGTCCTCAGGCTGTGCCTGCCCTAGTGACTCCATGGTGTGTGGAACAGCATTCCTCAGGCTGCACCTGCCCTAGTGACTGCATGGTGTGTAGAACAGCAGTCCTCAGGCTGTGCCTGCCCTAGTGACTCCATGGTGTGTAGAACAGCAGTCCTCAGGCTGCGCCTGCCCTGGTGACTCCATGGTGTGTAGAACAGCAGTCCTCAGGCTGTGCCTGCCCTAGTGACTCCATGGTGTGTAGGACAGCAGTCCTCAGGCTGTGCCTGCCCTGGTGACTCCATGGTGTGTGGAACAGCAGTCCTCAGGCTGTGCCTGCCCTGAGTGACTCCATGGTGTGTAGAACAGCAGTCCTCAGGCTGCGCCTGCCCTAGTGACTCCATGGTGTGTAGGACAGCAGTCCTCAGGCTGTGCCTGCCCTGGTGACTCCATGGTGTGTGGAACAGCAGTCCTCAGGCTGTGCCTGCCCTGAGTGACTCCATGGTGTGTGGAACAGCAGTCCTCAGGCTGCGCCTGCCCTAGTGACTCCATGGTGTGTGAAACAGCAGTCCTCAGGCTGTGCCTGCCCTAGTGACTCCATGGTGTGTAGAACAGCAGTCCTCAGGCTGTGCCTGCCCTAGTGACTCCATGGTGTGTAGAACAGCGGTCCTCAGGCTGTGCCTGCCCTGGTGACTCCTTGGTGTGTAGAACAGCAGTCCTCAGGCTGTGCCTGCCCTGGTGACTCCATGGTGTGTGGAACAGCAGTCCTCAGGCTGCGCCTGCCCTGGTGACTCCATGGTGTGTGGAACAGCAGTCCTCAGGCTGTGCCTACCCTAGTGACTCCATGGTGTGTGGAACAGCAGTCCTCAGGCTGTGCCTGCCCTAGTGACTCCATGGTGTGTAGAACAGCAGTCCTCAGGCTGTGCCTGCCCTAGTGACTCCATGGTGTGTGGAACAGCAGTCCTCAGGCTGCGCCTGCCCTAGTGACTCCATGGTGTGTAGAACAGCAGTCCTCAGGCTGTGCCTACCCTAGTGACTCCATGGTGTGTAGGACAGCAGTCCTCAGGCTGTGCCTGCCCTAGTGACTCCATGGTGTGTAGAACAGCAGTCCTCAGGCTGTGCCTGCCCTAGTGACTCCATGGTGTGTAGAACAGCAGTCCTCAGGCTGTGTCTGCCCTAGTGACTCCATGGTGTTAGAACAGCAGTCCTCAGGCTGTGCCTGCCCTAGTCACTCCATGGTGTGTAGAACAGCAGTCCTCAGGCTGTGCCTGCTCTGAGTGACTCCATGGTGTGTAGAACAGCAGTCCTCAGGCTGTGACTGCCCTGGTGACTCCATGGTGTGTAGAACAGCAGTCCTCAGGCTGTACCTGCCCTGGTGACTCCATGGTGTGTGGAACAGCAGCTCTCAGGCTGTGCCTGCCCTAGTGACTCCATGGCGTGTAGAACAGCAGTCCTCAGGCTGTGCCTGCCCTAGTGACTCCATGGTGTGTGGAACAGCAGTCCTCAGGCTGTGCCTGCCCTAGTGACTCCATGGTGTGTGGAACAGCAGTCCTCAGGCTGTGCCTGCCCTAGTGACTCCCTGGTGTGTGGAACAGCAGTCCTTAGGCTGTGCCTGCCCTAGTGACTCCATGGTGTGTGGAACAGCAGTCCTCAGGCTGTGCCTGCCCTAGTGACTCCATGGTGTGTAGGACAGCAGTCCTCAGGCTGCGCCTGCCCTAGTGACTCCATGGTGTGTGGAACAGCATTCCTCAGGCTGTGCCTGCCCTGGTGACTCCATGTTGTGTAGAACAGCAGTCCTCAGGCTGTACCTGCCCTGGTGATTCCATGGTGTATGGAGCAGCAGTCCTCAGGCTGTGCCTGCCCTAGTGACTCCATGGTGTGCAGAACAGCAGTCCTCAGGCTACACCTGCCCTGAGTGTCTCCATGGTGTATGGAGCAGCAGTCTTCAGGCTGTGCCTGCCCTGAGGACTCCATGGTTTATAGAATAGCAGTTCTTAGCCTCTTAGAATGAAGACTGGAATATAAAAGAACTTGTGTTGGCCCGGCCTATGACTATCAGACGCCCAGGAATATTCAGAGAACGGCCACCATGGAAGTGGTGTAGCCTGTGAATTTATTATTTTTAAATAAATCCTGGCCTTGTGGGAAGACACAGCACCTTGGCTTTGTGGTGACAGCAAAGCTGTGTGCAGTGTGTTTGCACCTTGCCTGGAATCAGGAGATTGTGGAGGTACTTAAGAAACAACAGCAGAGCCCATCCAGAGGTCGGGACAGTGAGCAGAAGTCACCACAGGTGGGATTTTCTCTGAATCCTTTTTATATTGTTTCATTTTGCATTACTGACTGAAAAGCATAAATTCAATCGGGTCTAGTAATATCTCACCTCTTCTCGGAAACCCGACTTGTTCTGTTAGTTGTTGTTTTGTTATTTGCCACAGGGAATGTGCACATTAGAGTTTTACAACAGCTATTATTTAAAAGGAATTCACCCAAACTGTGCCCCACATGGTGCCAACATAAGGAATACTTAAGCTGTACTGTGGCAAGGCATTTGGTTATATTTCTGCTTTATTGATTGACAGAGAATTTGGTTTTAAGAAAATCTCACTACATACAGGGCTGATTTAGCCTTGTCTGCAAGGAAGCTGTCATCCAGAGCTCAGAGCTGTGACTTTCACATAGAGGCCCCCAGGGTTCTGGAGGGAGCAGGGCACCTGCGGAGCTGGCCTGGTGAGTGGCACACCTTCCCCTCACCCTGGTGTGGATGACAGGCACTGGAATAGGCTCCTTGGGCAGGTGCAGATTTCAAAATGAGATTAGATCTTAGGTCTTCAGAGACTAAAGACAAAAGCAAACAAACTTGGAGATGGTTCTAGAAGTGCATTCAATGCTGATTCAAGCAACTTAAAAGCCAGTCATTTTTATCTTCACTGTTAACAGTATAATTTTCGAAAATCCCATTAGTGAAACTCATTTTTCAAACCTTGAACTCTACAGAATCTAGAAACGGATGGCAAAGTTACAATTTTGTTTGTGTTTACCTGTTTTATAAGTTCATACCTATGATAGTTTGTACATATTCTTAAAATCAGAGGAAATGGACTGTCCTGACACTTTGGTGGACTGTAAACCAGAGTAGGTATCATCTCAGTGGTTATGAAGCCGTGGTCTTTGTCAGCCGCACACTCTGGTAATCTGTATTCTGTGCTGTGTGCACAGCAGGGATAAGATCTTCATTCACTAAATAGCGTAAAGAGCAGCTTTCTAAGCCTCCCATGTTCATCCTCTGAGTGCTGCAGTTAGACTTCCCCTGAACGCCAAGGAGAAGTACATGGCTTTCCCATAATTTTCATTAATTTTTCTAACTATTGGTTACACTATTTCAAAAAAGTCAATAAAGATATCAATTGGAGTATGGGGAGAAAATACTTAAAATTTTTATCTTATGACATAACGTGATGCTTAATTTCATTTAAAAATTGTACATGTTAGCCAGTCATGATGGTGCATGCCTATAATCCCAGCACTTGGGAGGCTGAGGAAGGAGAATTGCAAGTTCAAAGTCAGCCTCAGCAACTTAGTGAGAAACTGGTCTCAAAATAAAAATACAAAAATAAAAGGACTAAGGATATGGCTCAATGGTTAAGTGCCCCTAGGTTCAATCTCTGCTACAAAAAAGAAACAAAAAACAAAACAAAACAAAAAAAACACTTCAATGCTTCTCTCTATCAAACAGAGGGTTATTTACAGTTTCAAAACAGCAAAATGAATTTTATTTGGTCTGTTAAGTCCAAAAATTGGTTTCATTATGAAAGATAGTTCTATTGCAAAATAAATAGCCTGGTAAACCTTATTTATTAGTAAGAATTATTGTAACACACCACAACTGATCCACAACGTACAGTGAATGACAGCCACAGTCCTGAGTAACTGATAAAAATCACGTATGCAAAGCCACATCCACTGTTAAAGAATAACTTCACATGTATAAGAGGCTCCACCATATACAAAGAGACGACAAAGAAAACATGATTTTGAAATTTGTACCTAAGTGATATCATCTGACAGCACAAGAAGAGATGTCAGTGCTCGTACGTTTCATGTGATATTCACCACTTTTAAACAGTGGGTTTGTATGTGTTGCAGTTTAATCGTACCTAGAAACATGTGAAGTAATAATTGCATTGAGTAATTGCAGGGATGCCAAGGCAGTATTATGAAACACCTCCTAAATATCTCAACAGTGGAGTCAGAGTTCAGGGACGGAGGGCTGGAACGCATCAGCAGGAGCCCGACACTCCAGCTTTCACGTTGCTGTGGGAACCCCCCAAGCCTCTGGATCACCCCTAGTCCAAGCTTTCATCTAACTCTATCAAAGCAGTCCTTGGAGCAGGTTTCATACACTCCTGGCCCATCAGTATGCGCCCAGGCTTGCCCAGTGTCCTCCCGGGTTCACATCTTCAGAAAGCTCAGCTGGGACTGTCCACACTGCACGGTCACGAAGGCCGGCTGCTCTTCTCCAGTGTGCAGTGAACCTTGCGCTCGTGAGCCACAGGGAAGACTTTACAGGACCATCGTAAGTGTCTCTGGTTTTTCAGTCAATGCTGGTTTCTGTCTGTGTTAAAGGCATTTTATTTCAAGTGTCACAAACTGTGATAACTGCTGATGAAGATACAGCTCCCACCTCTTGTCAGTGTGCCTGCAGGAAACAGTGACCCTAACCCTTTTCCTCACTAACCTGACTCAAAGAGGCAGAACCCAGGTCCGTCATGGCTGCTTGTAACCTCCACCGTGTCGATTTCATGAAATAAAGCTCATTTAAGAACAGGTCATCCTCAGATCTGCTCCTTCTCCTCTCAGTTACTTTGCTTTAGAAAGAAATAAACTCCAGTTAGCAGCTCTCTGCAGAGGCAGGCAGGCCCTCTGAGGCGCTTGTGCTTATTGGTGGCTGAGGCCAATCTCTGTCTGGACCTTTGCTCACATTGTCTCACCATGTAACTCTGTAGCCACCTGTGAAAGTTGGTGCCACAGCTCCAGCCTCCCCCCGCCCTGAGAGCCCCATCTGCTCGTCCCTTTCTCCTGCTCTGCTGCCATCTTGCTCTAGGAAGCATCAGGGACATAAACTTTCTAAATCTGTACTTTATTGTGGTACCAACATTTAGTGGGACTTAGGTCCACCATGACCCAGGATCAAGGCTGCCTTCTCTTTGCCTCTGAGTTCTGATGGTGGGGTGAGCTCCACAGGGATGGGCACCACCGGTTACTTTGGGAAGAAAACAGAAGCTCAGCAGGGAGGTCCCCAGGCCAGCAGGTGTGACAGGTGTGACAGGTGTGACAGGCCAGGCCACTGCACAGTGCCACCGGGTTGGGCCTCTGGCTCAGATGGACTGCACCTGGCAGAGCACTTACTATACTAGTGAGCCAATCCTCACACCCAGATTCCCAGGACTGTAGAAACCCTGTTTTTCATAAAAGCAAACTAGAAAGGCAGTACTATCCAGCTGACTTCACTAGCGCTGCTCTCCTCAGGGATCACAAGAACATCCAGTAACCACGTGGAACAAAGCTGAGCCAGGGTTTCGTCCTAGGTTTGGGTGTGTTCACACAAAGACACTTGAAGGTGACCTTCGTTTTGGGAATTTTCATTGCTTACAGAACAATGAGCTTGCCTCACAGCTGCCCCTGGAGACCACAGTGTGTCTGTTTTCTGTGCTCACCCGCCTGGCCTTCAACTTCCAAGACAGATTCCCTGGGGTGAGAAGCAGCAGTCCTGAAGGAACTCAGTTTCCCCTCTTATCTACCAGATGGGAGCAACAAAGTGCTTTGGCTGTTTTCTAACTGGACTGTCGGTTTGCTTCCACTGAAGAGTGATGTGAGCTTCTTATGTCCTCGAGATGTTAGGACCCTGGCCTGGAATTTGCTTTCTCATGTTCTTGGCAGGGTATTTCACAGAACAACAGTTTTACCTTTAATTGCGATCAATTGTATTAAATTAAACTGTGTTGGGCCAAGGACGCCTCTGCGGAGTCCCTACAGAGGAACCACAGCCTAACTTTTTCTGTCAACAGCAGGAGGCCTGGTTGCATGGACACTCACGCAGCAGAGAGCAGAAGCTTAGCGATCACAGTGCTGTGGGGCGGGACCCCTAACACCAGTTAGGAGCCTTCCCTCATTGCCTCCCTGGTCCACCCATGAGAGGTCTGGAGGGCTAGGGGCCTGCTCACCAGTCCTGCTTTCCGTTTAACTTGAATTGTCTGAGGTCTTCCTTCTATCAGGACCTTCCAAATAGCAAACGGTTTCCATTTTGAAGAAGTGCAGCTCACACCTTTCCCCTTTGAACTGCACTGCGGTGTCGGCCCAACAGGGCTTTGCCTCACTCTGGAGCCCCAAGATCCCCTTGCACCCCTTGGTCTTGGTAGTTGTGCACTTGGGCTGTGGCCGTGGCCCTCTTGACAGGCCCTGGTGTGGGCCTCAGCTCTCATCTTGGTCCACAGCTCAGAGCACGTACCTGTGGGGTGTTCTCTTGCTTCCTGTGTTCCAGGAGTATTTGTCATTGCTTAGAAGCAGCTCTCTGCAGCCTTCTCCAAAATCCTCGTCTGATAACTCCAAGTGGGCTGTCCTGGTGCTGGCCGGCGACTTCTTCTCTTGTTGTAGTGGGGAGCCGCTGGGCACTTTGTGTGACTGGCAACTGTCCACTGAAGCCCTTGTGCGGCTCAGGTCTAGGTCTCTCTCTGACTTCCAGAGTACGTGTCTGCTACTCACCGGTGTCCAGGGCTGCAGACGTGCTGGACAGGAGTGATGGGAAGGCCACCTTCCCACAGCTGGTCTCCACAAACTGCTGCTAGTCCATCATTGAGCACAATCACACACAATGTTTTTGTTTAAAATCCCTCCTTTTTATTTGTTCACGTCTCCGTGGGTATACTTTGCTGTGTGCCAGTAGTTACTGCAGGTGACAACATTAATGAGCTAGAACTCACAATTTTGATATTTAACTTCAAAAACCATAGAATGTATATCTGGATTGAAAGAGTTTTACATATTAACTAGACTTTAAATATAAAATTTCTAGTTTCTTCCCTAGATAGTCTTAAAGAGTTTAAAAAGTCAATTGACCCAGTCAAAGTAACTATTTCTGCCCTTTGCATCTTACCCATATCCTTTTGCATCCCTTAACAGATCATCATGTCTGGGGTACAGCTTGCACACTGCCCGTGCTGGGGTCTTGGTGGGCAGCCTACGGTTGTCGCTGGAACATCACATTAGACCAGCACCAGCTTTTCCTGCTCTGTTTGCAGTGTGTCGTTCTGCACACCCGCTATGCACACCTGAGAGAATCTACTAGAGCCCCTGCTGATTCAGGAGCCTGTGGTGTTTTTCTTACAATACTTCACTGAGATATCATTCCTCTATGTTAAAATCCACCATTTCTAGTGTACTTCAGTTCTTCCTGAAATCACCGTGGGGTTGCGCAACTCTTGATCTGATCCCAAGGCCCTTGGACAACAGCAGGCCCCCTTCCCTCCCCAAAGCTGTCCTGTGGACTGGCCTGCTCTGGACACTCCATGAGCCTGGCACACTGCAGTGTGTGTCTCTTTGTGAGTGCTCCCTTCCCTCAGAACGAGGTTTCAAGGTTCCCGTGCCGCAGTGAGTTCCAGGGCCTTGTTCTCCTCTTTTGTCAAGTAAGGTCCTACCCTATGGTCACATGACATGCTGTTTGGATGGATCCTGTTTTGTTTATCCATTCATCAGATGAATAATGCTTACATTGTCTCTACTTTGGGGCTTTTACAAATCTTGCTGCTATGAATATTTATGTGCAGGTTTTTGTGTAGACATATGTTTTCAATTATAATGGGCATAAACCAAAGAGTAAAATTACAGGTTTTAATGTGACTCTGCTTAACATTTGGAGGATGTGTAACTATTTCTCAGAGAGACAGCAGCAACTTGCCATCCCTCCACAGTTCCTGAGGGCTGCCATTTCCCCAACTTCTTGACAGCCCTTGTTGATTTTGGACAGCCCATGTGTCTGAGACAGACATCGTGTGGTTCCTACTCTTTTCAAGTGAGTTAGGGCATGTTTTAAGGCAGAGAAGGTGTCTGTCTTGTTGAACGTTCTATAGAATGTGTTTTCTGCTGTTGTTGAATGAAGTCATCTCTAAATATCAATCACATCCATTGGCTGATGATTTTGCGTTCAGCTATGTCGTTACTGATTTTCTCCTGCTGGATCTGACCCAGGGGTGTTGAAGTCTCCAACTTTGCAGTGGACTCATCTACATATCTGTGTGGTTCTCTTTTTATCTCACATCTTTTGATGCTCTGTCTTTAGGCACATGCATGTTCAAGATTGCTGTATCACTGGGTGGCAGAGATCAGGTCTCCAAGCAGATACGACTGCAATAGGAAGGAGGAAGTCAAGTCCACCTATTTCCAGATGTCATACTACATGTGGAAAACCTTAACACTCCACCCAAAGACTGTTAGACGAGCTCAGTGAATTCAGTATGTTAAAGGATACAAAATCAACATACAAAAATCAGTAAGTAGCATTGCTATGTACCAATAACGTGTATCACCGAGGTCACTGAAAAAGAACCATAAAAGCAATCCCATTCCCAACAGCTACCAATAAATAAAACACCTAGGAGGAAGCTTAACCAAGGAAGGGAACGACCTCCACAATAGAAATCATAAAACACTTCTGAAAAAAACTGAAGACATCAAAACAAGTGAAGACCTCCCATGTGGATGGGAGGAATAACACTGTTAATTAATGTCCAGGGTTCTCAAAGTGATTCACAGATTAAATGAAATCCCCATGAAAGTACTAATGACATTCTCCATGGACTGGAAAAAATATCCTAAAATTCATCCAGAAGCACAAAACCAAATAGCCAAAGCAACTCTGAGCACATGGAGCTGGAGCCATCACACTGATATCTGCAGGCCAAAGTGACCACCCTGTGACATAAAGACGATCCACAGCCCTACGGACAGCACAGAGATCCAGAGGCCAGCCCCACACCCACCGCCAGCTGACTCAGCCCTCTACCTCTCCTCTTCACCTGCGCGGTTCCTGAGAGCCGACACAATCAGGTCAGGGGCTTTCTCCTCTGGCGTATTCAGTGTGGTTTGTTTTTCCCCCTCTGGCTTACACATACCCAGGGTTAGGTGGTTTTCACACATGCTACTTGGTGTTCTCTGAGCTTCCTAAATCTGTTTCCACCTTCATGGGAGGGAATTCTCAGTCTACTGCTTCAAGTGTTTTTTCTGGTTTTCTTTCTTACTTCTGTTCCCTTCCTGCGCAGGTTACTCCTGGGCAGGTGCCCCACAGTTCTCGGATGTTCTGTTCTATCTCTTCCTCTGCTTTTCAGGTTTGGAAGCTCTGACTGGCATGTCCTCAAGACCAGAGGCTGCTTTAGCCCTGGGTCCCTGTCACCGAGCACCTCACCCCAGCATGTGTTTTTATCCTTCTTTTCCGTCTCTCCACTTTGGGCGCCCATCTGTTCTTGTATGTCGCCTGCCTTTTCTGTTGGAGCCCTTAGCTGTTAACTGCAGTTGCTGAGTTCAGAGTCTGGCAATCCCAACATCCTGCTGTATCTGAGTCCAGCTTGGATGCTTCCCCTGTAGTTGCAAACTGTCTTTTGCTTCTTTTTCTGAGCAGCAGGAGTGTTTGGGTCAGAGCAAGGACTTTGGTGAGGCAGCAAGCATGGAGAGAGGGACTTCCACAGTCCCTGAGGAAGTCTCAGGGGAGGCCCCAGGCCCCCGGGTGGGGTAACCTGGCTGGAGGGGTTGAGGCTGGAGTTTCCGTTCACCCGGGTACTCTGCAGACGGAACCTCAGGAGGTCAGGCTCTGGTAACAGTCCCTCTTGGTGGCCAGTCCTAACAGAATCAGAATGCGTGGAGCATCTAGAACTGGTTCCTTCTACTCCCACCCCGACCTTCACTGTAAGAACTAGGTGGGGCTTCAGGAAGGTGGAACCCGCTATCCAGTACATCGCCTCTGCTTTCAGGAGAGAAGCCGTGTGAAATGGCACCTCCTGGGAGACCAGACTTTCTCCCCTCCTAGGGTTTATTGTTTGCTCCCCTTTGTTGTTACTATTTGCTCATTTTGAGACTTTCCAGGTCCAATTTGGTAAAGTCCCCCCCCCCCCGCCCCGTTTTTTGTCACTGTAAAGTCACTAAAGTGACATTTCAGAGATTAGTCGAGATTTTCTTCACTGCATTGAAGCAAACAGGGCCCCAGCTTTTGGTGTCTGGGCTCAGAAAAGCTGAGGTTGACAGCTGACTCCGCCTTAGCCTTCACTTCTTGTGCTCAGGGCCTCCTGGTCAGCCACCCTGGGTTCCTGCTCAGCCCACACCCTGCACATGACGAGTCCTTTTAGATGCCCAGGAGCATGCCTAAGGCTTCCAAAGCCTCCTGTGGATATCTAGTTCCCTGTTTTCCCCTGAAGAGTTTTTGTGAGGCTCCTTCAGCCTCAACTAATAGAACACATCAGTCAAATTTGATCTAAACAATTGATGTTGGGTTTTTATGACTAAGGCTGTAGTGGGGGCTCTTCCCATGGAGTGAGCTCTGAGTTGGGCTAAATAAAGGCAAGCTCTGAAAAACGGAGCTTCTCCAAGTGACAATCCCACAGGGTGAGGCTCTGTGGGGCTACACACCTGTTCTATCTGCACAGGTAGTTTGCACAGCTCTGTGCTTGTGAAGACATTGTTTGGCAAGGCTATAGGAGAACTGGGGAGGCAGGCATGGGCATGGGAAAGAGAAGCCATAAAGCACCTCGGACTGAGATTCAGCTGTTAGATTTGTTTTGCTTTTTATTTTTTTGCATAAATGCATAAATCACCTAAGATCTGTTGCAAACCTTTGGTTAACATATGGAGCCCAAAAAGTCAATTTTTTGTGAACTTTTGCCAGTGTCTTTGCTGGTTTTATGGAGAAGCAGTGCAGAGGTGTTGCCCTGAGCTGCATTCGGTAAAAGACCCCTGTTCTGGTGCCGCGAACTCACTCTGTTTATTTGCTCCCAGAGTAGCGAGAACTCCCTGATGTATAAGCACCGGTGGAAACTGCTCTCCATACTTGATGCCCTCCCATCCTCCTTCATCTCTTTCCTTAAGTGTAACTATGCAAAGAGGGTGACTGCACTTCCTGTCCTGATACCAGAGCTCACGTGCTTGGCCATTGACCAGAGCCAGGGTGAAGCTGGTCAGCGTGAGGCCGAGCACTTCCAATGATTCCACCATCGCGCTTGGGCAGGCACCTTCAGAACACTCTGAGGTGAGACTGTTCTGCACTTTCTCAAACAGAAGTACCAGGTCACACCTCAAGGGCAAAGTGAAGCACCAGGTCACACACCTCCGAGGGTAAAGTGAAGGACCAGGTCACACACCTCCGAGGGTAAAGTGAAGGACCAGGTCCCATCACATTGGTTAAAGAGATGCACTAGCTCACAAGTGTCTGAGGGAAAAGTGGTGCTTTGGCTTCTTCCTGTTTCAGGACATTCAGTGATTCAGCATTTTTCTTAAAATAGCAATGCATGGCCTAACATTTTGACTTCAGACTGGTGCTGACAATAATATACCTCAATATTTTTAAAGGGCATGTTGGACTCACAGAAATTAATTATATGAAAAGTCGTTGTAATAATTTAACAATGTTTTAACCCAAAGACATTTACGGGGTAGTATTTCCTGTGATTTAAGATAGTCAATCTTGTCATGAATTTGGAACAATGGAGATTTAGACACTATGGTTCTTATTGCATAAGATGTTCCCTATTTATAACCTAGGAACACAGGGAGCTGGTGTGAGTTTCTAAATTAACCGTACAGAACAACTAGTTCAGACCATAGCAATTTACAATGTTATTATTCCCTCAAGGATGAGCTAATTTTTATCATTGCTCTCTGTTTTTTTTAAGCATTTACAGAGAAAATTAATTAAATAAGTAAATTATCAGGGATAAAGTATAAGCACATCTAAATCTTTAATACAGTAATTTAAATTGTTATTTATCCATTAAATTAGGTCAGAAAGATTCCTCATTTAGAAACAATTTAATAACATGTATGCATTGAGATATCTGTGTGGTCACCCATTCATCAAATGGTATTTAGTGTTAAACAATGTGCTAGAGGCTGGCAATAGGTCCGCTCCCTTCCCGCTCCATCCTCGCCATTCAGAAACAAACTGGACTCAAGCTGAGGGTGGGCTGGCAGGCCAGGGTGGGACACAGCCGGGACCTCCCTCCACAGGCAATGCCTATTCTTACTCAAAAACAGCTAGGGTGTTGGGGTTGAAAATCCTGAATAGTTTGTCCCTTCAAAAATAAAACAAAACCTTGAAAAGTATCTCTGACTGGGAGGTCATTAAATTTGCAATGTCTCTTTTGGTTCTGTGGGTAACTTAGGAAACTGCCCGAGATCTAATCACACTGGAAATGTTTTCAGAAGTCTGCAGTAGCTGAAGGATGCCAGACCAGACCTTCATGGCCTCACCTGTCTTGGATATTTTAATAACAGGTAAGGGAGGCTGAGGCTGAAATCTAAGGCCCACGACAGCAGCATGTACTGTGTCCTACTGTGTGCCCAGCACTGCTATCAGAGCCGGGATTGAATTACCTTCGCTGCCCTTATACTCAGTACCATGATCCTCATAGATGTGTAGAAACTAGGGCAGAGAGGACTCAGGCAACCTGCCCCTGGTCAGATAGCAGGAAAGGGTCAGAACTGGGGTTTGAGCCTGTCTGATGCACCTCGCTGCCTGGTCTGAGGGTAACTCCCAGTGTTTAGTCCCTCCACACTGCGGGAGCTCTAGCTTCACCGCCCAGGAGCTGAGACTGCTGTGTGTCACCATGATCCCGAGAACTGGAACAGAGTCTTGGTGAGGAAGTCCTGCTGACACCAGAGGACCATAGAATACTTCCGCAGGCTGCAGTCACGAGACCCGGAAGGCTCTCTCCTGGCCTCACCCGGCACATGGTGGGCAGCTCACCTGGAGGTGGCCGAGACCTGCCCACGCTGGAGGGAGGGGGTGCAATGGCCTTGACGTGGGCACTTTTCTCATCTATTTGTAAAAGTTTCATTTTCTCAACCGTGCTGATTGCAAACACATTATATTTGCAGTCTAAAACTACTTTGGAAATATTTTAATTGTTTTCTTACAGAATCATACACAAAATGCATATTTCTAGTACATTACAACTTTGCACAGTGTCTTACAAATTCCTTGTATGTTCCTTGTAGAGCAGTGTATTCTAACAATAAAATTTACAATTTAATGTACATAGTAAAATATTATCCACTAAAAGAAAATATCAACTTCTATTTTTCATGTGATATGCTGATCTTGCATGAACATGAAATCATGATTTCGGAAGAACCAAAAGATGATTTTTTTTTTTTTTTTTGGTACTGGGGATTGTACCAACTGGGCCTTGTGCATGCGAGGTGAGCACTCAACCAACTGAGCTGTATCCCTGGTCCCCAGAAGAAGATTAAAAAAAAAGATATGTAGATGGTGGAGTGAGATGGACATCACTACCCTAGGTACATGTACGAAGACATGATGGTGCGACTCTACTTTGTGTTCAAGCAGAGAAATGAAAAATCGTGCTACATTTGTGTACTATGAACTGCAGTGCATTCTGCTGTCATGTATGACAGATTAGAACAAATAAATTAATTAAAGAAAAAATATATGTAGAAATCTCATGTTTTCCCTTGAAATTATGTTCACTACCTTCCAAACTTCATTCTATAACTTATAGTAGCAAATATAGATTGTCTATTTGTCTTGGTATGGTTGAATTAGATTCTGGAATTTTCTTTTGCTTGTGCCTCCCTACAATTCTCTCCTACAATGGAGAGAAAAGAGAAAGAAATAGAAATGAATGCTGAAAACACACAAGGGGGCAAACACATAAACGTGAACAGATCAGAAAGATAACAAGTTTATTTTCTAAAAGAAATTTATATATATTTTAATCACTCACTTCATTTTATACATATAAGGATGGCAATCTTCCAATATAAGGTTGGAATTAATTTGCTTTTGAAAAGTCAAAGTGCAGAAAAAGCCTTAGAATACTCCAAGACATTCCCTTTCTGTACCCACAGGTATTTCATAGTGGAATATAAGTACACCATTAGCGATTTCTAAAAACACATTCGTGTATTCAAAGCACTGCCATTCACATGGAAATGACATGTCAAACAAACTTGAGATACAAAAGACACAGGGAACCCACTGTGGATCAGCATTTCATTAGTGATTTCATAGTTTGCATTTATAAAAATGTGTTTTTAGTTGTTGATGGACCTTTATTTTATTATTTATACGTTGTGCTAAGAATCAGATCAAACCCAGTGCTTCACACGGGTGAGGCAAGCACTTCACAACTCCAGCCCCTAGTGTGCAGTTTTATATAGCAAAACATCACATTCCGAATGATGTTATTGGAACTACATTGAATTGAAAGACATGCTGCAGCACTCTCAAACCCGAGCTGGGATGCTGCTGAAGTTACAGGGAGCGAATAATCCACCAGCCCTGCAGGAGCCGGGCAGGAAGCCCCAGCCCCGCCCTCCTGGTACACTAGAGTTGCCGGGGAGCTAGAAGGCTATCAGTAGAGCTAGGCAGTGCCCAGCAGATAAGCCCTGTTCTATAACCCTGCATAGAGAACAATTCTAGATCCCAGATGTTTCCAGTTAATAGGAAACCCTGGAATCCTCACCAATTTCAACTTTAAGTTTTCCATTCTTCCACGTGGCCAAGGATTCTAAATAGACTGCTTTCCATTCCAAGTGGTAACACAGTCTGATGCCTTTTCAAATGTGTATCTTGATTAGTTGGTCAGGAATATTTATCATATGAAATATATGAATATTTTCTTAGTATCCATGCTTTTTAAAATCTGCTCAATATCAAGAAGACAATGCTTTAAAAAAACATGTGCATTATTTCATAAATAGTATCTGATTTATTTCATGAAATGTTGATGTAGGACAGATGAGGCTGGACACTCCAGGAATTTTCAGGAAGAGGGTTTATTTATGCTCCACAGGGGTTCATGCCTAAAATCTCTGGACCCCAGGTCTGGAAATTCTTTGAGATTTATACTCAGTGGACGCTCCCATAGCAGTGGGTGGGTACATAATAGTTACTCTTTGTCCCATAGTGTTAGGTTAGACAGAGGTTCCACACATTTTTACCAAGGAAGACAGAGATAGTAACTTGTGCACGGCAAGCTCTCTTGAGACAGAATCTTTCACACATTTGTCTGCAAACCTGGCATTGACAAGAAAGAGAAAGCTTCAAACCACAATGAGCTCTCTACAGAAATCCTGCTGACACTCTTTGTGAAAATCTTTTTGACTAGGAGAGAAGCTTAGATGTTACAATCATAGTGGTGGTGTCTTTGGTGGGGGTACCTGGTGGCTGCATCAGTGTGACCACAACTTTTTAATCTAAAACCAATTTAAATTTGTTTTCTAGAACATAAATTGTCCAGCACAATTTAGATAATTTTAGACCTTCAACTGAGAACCATACTTGTGGCTGTAAATTCAAGAGTTTCTAGTTAGTTTTATTCTTATAATGATTATCCTTAACGCTTTTCAAACTTCACATCATACACTCAATTTCCAGAAGAAGCTTAATCTATTAGCAGTACTTTGCATTGTGTTTTTACATCTGTTCTTTCAAAGAAGATTAAGAATTTCTTCTAGGGGCTGGGGATGTGGCTCAAGCGGTAGCGCGCTCGCCTGGCATGCGTGCGGCCCGGGTTCGATCCTCAGCACCACATACAAACAACGATGTTGTGTCTGCTGAAAACTAAAAAAAATAATAAATAAATATTTAAAAAAAAAAAAAGAATTTCTTCTAATGTTTTTAGGTCTTAAAACATTGTCACTGATTTCAATAAATACTGTGAGGTTTGTCAGGAGCCTGATTTGTCAGTAAACATGATGACTTTTTTGTATCTATAAAGCATAAACTTAAATTTACACATTTAAATGAGTTTGAAAAATAAAATTTCTGTTAAAACACTTTGGAGGGTATAGAAGAAATTAAGTGGTTCCTTGGAAGAGATGAACCAAGGAGGGTGGAAAGGAGAGTGTTTTACTTTTATATCTTTTCATACGATTTTAACTTTTTACCAAGTGCATATATTTTGTAAATGCCAACTAGAGTGATCTTCATGGTGTGATTACAATCTCTTCACTTTTTATTGTGCCTTTTTATATTTATATAAAGATGACTTTTGAAAAAACAAGTTTTCATTGTGCTTCAGTTTTTCAAGGTTAAGTCCTTTGCTGCCACAGGTGGCCCACAGAAACACTGCCATTGCAAAAAGTAGAAATGTCAATCAGTGGAAGACGAGATGGCAAAAAGAGCAAAAGCAATACCAATAAGGATGTGAAAGCACACCGGATTCTCCACTCCAGAGCACAGAACCACAAATGCATGAAGACAACTTGTAGAAAAGTCAGCAGGAATTGAAAGAAGATCACAATGGCAGGTAGACTCTCTGGGCCAAGCGATGGCAAAATGCCCCTCACTGCAGGCCCCCTGGACTCTGGCAACACTCACAGCACCGCCCCACGCCCACCCCGTGCACTGAGAAGACACACGAGGAGTAGGAGCAGGGACTGTGAGGTGCAGCTTTGGTCAGGATGGTGAGGGATCTATGCGGTTAGCCATCCACCTCCCTCAGAATCCAGTTACTGAGGCTCCACTTAGACAGACTCTGAAAGTCCCGGTCATGTTACATGAGCTTTGGCTCTGCATCAGCACAGCGCTTTATCCCTGAAGACTTCCTTGGAACACAGGTGTGTCATCCACGGTATTTAGTGAAACATCAAATTCTGAGTTGACAAAGGAAAAATGCTAATCTCAGCTCTTAAAGTCTAATTACATTCTCCAGCAACAAAGATCAAAGGAACCTAACCGTGTGTCCAGAATTAGAGCCCAGCAGATACGTTCAATTACTTTTTGACAACATTATAAAGGCATTTCAGTGGATCTCACCAAAATAAAACTCTCTGCTCTGGGAGAGACATTAAAATGACAAGCCACAGACTGAGATGAAATATTTGCAAATCACACATCTAATAAAAGTCCTAACAGAGGACTTGTATATATAAAGGACTTCAGAATATATATAAAGAACTTTCAAAACTCAACAAGAAGAAAACAAATCCAGATTAAAATATAACATGGAGATCTAAATGGGCACTTCACCTTTGAAGATAGAGGGACAACAAACACAAGAGAAGGTGCTCAGTATCCTCAGTAATAGGGAAATGCAATCCAAAACACCATAAGATGCCACTATGTGCCCACTGAAGTGGCTGGAAGAAGGAGCAAGACCACACGGGTTCCACCACATGCTCTCTGAGGGGCACTAACACTCCTCAGACGCTGTGAGGAAGTGAAATTCTATAACAGCTCCACAAAATAAGTCGGGAGTTTCAAATAAAGCTAAAATGTTCCCTTAAGCCACACAGTCAGTAATTCCACTCCTAGCAGTTTACCTCCCCCAAATAAAACATGTTCACACAAAAACCTGTTCATGAGAGTTTCTAGCAGCTCTATCAATGCACAGTCATCAAAAACTGGAAGAATCATGTGTGCATATACTAGCAGGTAACAATAATCCCACCACTGTGAACAACCATGGTGCACCAATAAAAGATGTGGAGGAAAAAGAAGTAATGCTGCTCTATGGTTATTCTAAACAAACAAAAAATTGGAAAGAGCTGAAAAGTCTTTCATGGGCAAATAGATAATTGAGGTGCTTCCACATAGGGGAACTCCACCACAGAGCAATAAGAAACAAGCAATATCCACACCCACCACAGCTGGGTGCATCTCAAGTGCATTGTGCTCTGTGAAAAAACATTCCCAAAGCCACACGACTCCATTCCAATGATATCCTGAAGGAGCAAAAGTAAAAGGCTGACCCTTACCAGGGGCAAGGGTCAGTGATGGACAATACCTAGGACAATACCTAGGACAATACCTAGGAGCAAGGGGCAGGTTCCTGACTGGCGGTGGTTGTATGAATTGCTGCATTTTTAAAATTCAGAGCTTTCAAAAAGGGTAAAGTTTGCTGTATATGAATGTAACAATAAAATTTAAAGACAAATCAATGACAAAACAATGCAGTAGAAGGAAGTTATTTAGCTACTGTATAGGAAATTATTTGGCACAAAGGGAAAAGATAAAATCTTATTGCTTTCCTGTAAAGCACCAATTTAAAAAACATTAAATAAATAGAAGGCAGAGCACAGAGAAAGGAGAACAGAGGGAAAGAGAAGGGGAGGGAAAGAGAAGTACTAGAGATTGGAACAGAGCAAGTTATTCTCTAAGCATGTACAGAAAATGACTCTGCTACTGACAAAAAAAATTAAAATTTCTAATTAAAAAAAAAGACCAAATTTTAGCTGCAGTTATGTCACAAGAAGCGTGACCAAGCAATTTATCACCCACACTAGTCACTTGATGAAAAAATATTCCAAACATTTGGAATATTTGGGGGCTGCCCCGGCACAGTGGGCTGTGTGGTCACCTCAACCTTAAGGGGAATTAGGAAAGCACACCGGTTTCTTTATAGCCACTGAGCTCCGTGGATACCAGTGTCATTTATGTGGGAACATTCAAGAGTGGTTGCAATAATGAAGACTGCATTTGGAAAACTTCATGCAGGAGACATTTTGGAGTCTGAAGTCCTGCCAAGTGATCTGAACTACGGAATCGGATCCAATGTTTTAATGTAACAAATGTGTTGAAATGCCTCCTGGATCAATTAATGGAACGCTGGCAAGCAGACTGGACATCCCCGGGAAGGGAAGAGAAGCCCGGGGAAGCCCACAGCCAAAACCGGTCTTGACCGGGGGAAAAAAGTGCCCCAGAAGGGTGTAGACAAAAGCACAGCAGCTGACCAGAAAACTGACGGTCAACAGCTGGATCCAGTATGAAGTCCAGAGAGCATCGTGTGTGCCAGGCACTAGAAAGTGGGCTCTCACGACAGGGCACGCCTTGCTTTCCTGAAGCTGTAAAAGGAGACGGCCGTGATAGAGAATCAGCCCACTGGACCTCAGTGCAGAAGAGGAGCGGGCTCGGAGGAGCAAAAGCACCGAGAACTGGAGACTGATATGTCAGTCCTCAGAATAGAGATGGCCTTTAAAGGCATGAAATGCAAAAGGAAGGTGCAGGTAAAGCAGAGAAGAGACCAAGGTCTGGGTCCCGGAGGACCCCCTGCAGAGCGGGGAAGGACCTGCCCCCAGCAAGTGGCCCTGGGCCCTCGGCTGGAGAGCCAGGCTGGTTGCTGCCTAGTTCACAGCTCTGCTCTGCCAGGGGCTGGGTTCCCACGTCCTCACACCAGCAGGCCCTCCTGTTCTGGGAAGACCAAGGAAGGGCGGCCACTGAGGAGGAGTGTGGCGGTGGCAGCTCACCTCAGCTGGGCGCCTGTGTACGCCAGGGGCTGAGCTCACAGGAGCTGGAACTGTATCCCTTCATAAATGAGAAATATGGGGCTCAAAGGGATTAGAACAAGGTGGAACGCTCAGAACTTTAATTATCCCAGCATATAAGACATCAACTGTGTCCTGCCAGGGTGTTCATTCTCTAACAACTCCTGTGTGCTAGCCTTGAGCCCCCCCCCCTCCCTCCAAACAAGACTTTTGGTTGCTTCAACTCTCAGCCCATGACTTGAATCCGTCTCTGTCTACTCCCAACCAGTTCAGCCACCATCATCCTCACCTGCATCTCCTGTCCTCTCCTCTCTTCCCTCCTCCCTCACCCTGTCCAGTCTGTCCACAGGCAATCAGAATGCTCTTTCTTAAACTCAGATCCAACCATGTCACCCACCTGGACGGAGCCTGCAGTGACCCCTGGGAAATGAGCAGTGTGAACTTGTGTCCCCATCCAGCTGAGATTGGCTCCTCCTGCACAGCTCTCTGCTTTCCTGGGACTGCCCTTTGGGGTAGACTGGTGCTGTTCACAAGCTGGCCCCTTCCCTCTCTCCACATCCCCTTGGACTAGCATAAATCCCTTTGAAGGTGCAACCATACTCCAAAGAATCCCCAGCACCCAGTGCAGGGTATGCCGCATGGATATCTGTGTAAGAAGAGGCGCAGTTGCTGGTCAGACACACAGTGCTGCTGGATGAGTGACAGTGGGTTTTGCCGAAGCACAAATAAACGAGTGAGGAGTTGCTAGAACCAGCACCATTCACTAAGGCAGAGTCTTGGAGGTAGAATAGAAAAGATGGAATGCTTCCAATCAATGTCAAGGAGTGACAATCACCAGTGCCACCAGGAGATGAGGCTCAGGGCCTATGGCCTTGGGGAAGTAATGGGGCTGACTGACTGGATCTAGTTCCTTATCAGCAAAGAGGAAAGAGTATGATTCCCTTGGAATGAACTTTTCTAGGTTTAATTGATTCATGGAGGTCGAGCTAATATATTGAGGGTATCAACAGTTCAATTCAGAAATATAAACCATAGCACAAATAATAAAAATAAACAAAGCTGTGCTCACACGCAGTAAGTGCTGTTGAAATGCAGGGCTGGGATGACAAGTGGCCTTTCCTCTGTGCCCACGCTGACCCTGGCATCTCGGCCCAGGCAGGGTCGACAGGGTGCAGAGCCTTTCACTGACGTGTTCCCGTTGCTTACTTGTCGCCGATCACATTTGCTAACCTCCCATACTTGTTCATTGAAACTGCCCCGTGTCATAGCCAGGGTTTGTGACATTTCTGTGAGTCTTGAGTGGCTCACTGATGCATAAACATGGCAACGGCTACACAGTGCTGTTTCAGAAGGACCCTGGGGCGTGCTCAGTAGCACCCGGGGGGCGACCGCAGGATCTGGACCTGGCTATGTGGGGACAAGTGAATCTTCAACAGGAGGGTTTTGCCCAGGCAGTTGAAGGAGTGGGATTCAAAGCACAGAGATAACGTAAGCATTTCCTCTGATTTTACCATGCTGCATGGTGCTACAGACTTGGAGGATGGACCCTCATGCCTGTTATTTTGTCACGGCCCAAACAGGAAACACCTCCATCACGTTCCACATTTTCCCTCCGTCTTCTCTCTCATCCGCGGTCCCTTTTTCTTTCTTGCTCTTTTTTGGGGGTATGGTGATTGAACCCAGGGGCGCTTAATCACTGAGCCACATCCCCAGTCTTTTTTTTTTTTTTTTTTTTTTGAGACAGGGTCTTGCTAAGTTGCTTGGGGCTTGTTAAGTTGCTGAGGCTGACCCTGAACTGTGATCCTCCTGCCTCAGCCTCCTGGGTGGCTGAGGTAACAGGCCTCACCACAATGCCAGGCCCACTGGTCTTTTGCTAACCCTAATTTCGTTTTGTTTTTCCAGAATGTGACACAGTATGCACTCTGGTTTTCTGGTTTTTCTCTCAACTATTTATGAATTTGGGGGTAAATAATGAGGTAAAATATTTGAAAAAGACAGTAGGATTTCATTTTTCTTTCATTTCATGTGGTATAACCTCAGCAATGTATTTATATCTCCCATATTTAAATGAGTCATTTCCCAGCTAAAATTTATCAATTAACTATACAACAGATATCTTGATTGACAAGAGTCTGTTTCTCTAACATTAAGTTTTGTTTTTCACTTTTCTGAGAAAAAACAGCAGTGACTTTATGGGCACTGAACACACACATGCTGTGACACAGGCCCAACACCGAAACAGCAGGCTTGGAGCCCATGGGCAGCGTCTTCCAGGTGCCTCTCAGCCTGGTGGTTCTGCCGGTGATGGGCACTCACTGTGCCATGGGCCCCTCCAGCACCCGAGGCACACTTCCTGCTCAGCCTGCTCCTGGAGGAGCCTGAAACCCTCACAGCCAAGAATCCTCGCCACCGTCACCCTCAGCCTCCTGGTCACACCTCACGGGGTTTAGGAGGCTCATTTGCCCAGCTTGCCCTTTATTCTACTCCCGACACTGTGAACATGCTTACTGTCCTGGCGGCCTAACGTCCTCATGATGATGGCTCACAGTGTCTCTCAGAGGCGCCCAGGATTGCTTCACGGTTGAAAGCTGCTCCCCTGTTCTGTGTTTTATGGACCTAGGAAATCAGCTCTCAGTTGAGGTTTTCAGGAATGCTCCTGAATACTGACTCAGTGAGCTGTGTGAGAGATTAAATATGCAAGTCATTTACACGCTCCTTTATGCAGGAGAGACACCTTCACATCTGGATCCCAGCAGTCCCCACTGGTTAATATGCATGTGACCCAGAACTGCCCATTTCTGGGTAATGAGAATTTTAAATGAACTTGGCTTATTTTCAAGTAGATCTCTTGTCTTGACACTGCAGTTGACTGTGGCAGGTTAGATGCTCAGTTCATGTTAAATCGATTCCCTACCCCATGAAAGCAGCCTGTTTTTATATTCTGCATTGTTCCTTTACTTTAGGGGAAATGACTACAGTTAACAGCAAACAATGGGCTTTATAATATAAAGAAAACAATATGGCTAATTAGAATGTTTTACAGAGTGATTAAAAAAAATAAAAGGCAGACAAATACCTCTGCCAAACAGCAGCAGACAGCTCAGTGTCACTGTCTTGCCCGGGGATGGTTCCTCCTCTTCTGCAGAGTACTCACAGAACTGGAGTTGTCTGCCTTCACTAAGGCCTTTGCAAAGGGCTGGAGGTAGGTACTGAGCAGGTGATTGGCCAAGGTGAAGAAATTGAGTGTCCCATTCAAGACCTTCCCAGCAGATGGAATGAGCTGGAAGTAGGGTCTAATACACAGCGGTCCTTGGAATCAGAGTTCTGTGGCTGCAGATTCAACCAACCACAGGCTGAAAATACTTGGGGGAAAAACCCGTGTATCCATGCAGAACACTCACAGACTTTCTTCTCATTCATTCACTACACAATACACTGTAACAACTACTTACACATTCTCTACCTTGTATCAGGCATCCTGAGTAGTCTAGAGACAACTTAAGGTAGACTGGAGGACGTGTAGGTCACATCCAACAGGGCACCATGTCCTGGGAGGGACTTGAGTACACTTGGATTGGGCTACCCAGTGGGTCCTGGAATGGATCTCTGCAGTGTGAAGAGCGGTGTAGCTCACCTTCCTTGGCCGCCCTCTGCCACAGGTTGCCACCATTCTGTCTGCTTTGGGGTGCTCATTCTTGGGTCTATAGATCATTTATTCCATCTACGGTTTAGTTGTTGTTTAACAGGTTTCCAGGGAGAGAACCTCCAGGAACTAACTACCCCACAAAACTCTGAAAAGATGGAATCGAAACTGGCTGACTCTACTCGTGGGGTCTACAAAACAAAACAACCCAAGAACTGCCTAACAGCGAAGGCTGCCTGTCTAGGATGGGCCTCCAGAAGCATGATTGTCACCGGCATTTTACTTTTTTAAAATGTTCTTTTTGTACCTCAGAAACAGAAAAAAGCAGAACTTGATTTAAACACATGTGCACCTGTGGGTTTGTGAGATGCTATGTTTGGGTCCTCAATGTTCCCGAAAGGCCCACCTGCCACAGGCCTTCTCCTCAGCCTGGTGCTACTGGGGGGTGTGGGACTGCTAGAAGGTGGGGCCCAGCAGAGAGAGGCAGGTCATGGGGGTGCCCTGGAAGGGGGTATGGAAACCCGGGCCCTCCTCTTCTTCTCTTTATGCTCCTGGCTGCTGTGAGGTGAGCCTCTACTGCCATGTGCTCCTTCCAGGATGTCTGCCTCACACAGCCCCAAAAGCAAGAGAGCCCACCAGCCACAGTCTGAAGCCTTCAAAGCTGTGAGCCCAAAAGACCTTTCTTCTTTTTAAGATGATTATCTCAGGTGTTTCTTACAGTAATGGAAAGGTGACTCTCATGAGTTCTTTTCATATGTCAAGCATTAGATAGTTAATTTCACTTGCATCTTGAAAACCACCTTGAGATATGAAGTACAGTTTATATTTCACATGTGAAGAAAGCCAGACTTCTGAAAGGTTTGACAGAGTGGGTGGCTGATCAAACTTCACGTCTTCCTGTTCCCCTCAATCTTGCCACAAAGGTGTCTTCTATCTCTCCCTCCCTCTCACCTCTGTGCACTGACGTGTGCTTTCAGGCTTCTGAACTCAGGCTACTATTCATGGGGAAGGCACATTAATGAAGAAAGTCACTCAAAGTTAGTCCCAAAATAAGGAGCCTTGTTAAAGAATATGATGAATTCAATGAAACACTGTGAACTGTTGGTTCAGTTTTCTAGTTTTCTGTTGCTACGTCATTCTGCATGATTCTGCCAAGATCTCTTGGTCATTGTTGTCACAGCACCTCAGCCACCCCCTTACAACACTCTGACTGCCAGCACACCGTTTCCATTCTGCCTGTAAATTCAGACCTGCTCTTCTCAGGTCACCACCTCCTTTTCTTTCAGTTCTCTCCGTCCTTCCAATAACTCAGTGCTTTGTCTATCCTGAGAGCTACGATCCTTTCTGGTTCCCTTCCTGGCCGCCTTCCATCAGAATTTCCTCCATGTTTCATGGTCCATCTCAGAATTTATTTCTCTTCAGGCACTACCTTGCTGATCCTGACCTTCTTGCCTGTTGCCTTGAACTTGTCTTACACTAAACTGAGCCAAATTCTACCTGCATGTAGGTGGGTCCAGGCTCACCCTTTCTGCACTGAGACCTCTGAGCAGGGCTGGATATATCCCTGCAGACTAGAGCCGATGTGTATTTTGGGGCACTGACCTGAAACGCTTGTGCATTTTCTCTAACAATTCTATTTTCGGTCTTCATTTTAGTTCATTCATGCCCATTTTACACAGGAATTAGGTAAATATTCTTCATTTTTGTCAAACCTTCAATTCCCCATCTCATCATCCTCTTCATAGAACAAAATAGAAGCAATCAGAAAAATCGCTTCAACTTCCTTGCTCCCAAACAAACACTTTCTCTTCCTTCTTGCAAGGTCTTAGATGGGTTTCCTTAAGCCAAATCCTGAGGTACTGAACCTCAGGTACTGTACCTGGCTGCTCATCATTCACCAAGATGTGCGTGCCCCACGGTGGACCGAGGGAACAGGGCGGTGTGCAGGCAGGGTGGAAGGCAGATGCAGATGACCCTCCACTCTGTGGTCCACCACTTCCTGGAGGCGTGGACTCACCCCCAGCAGCACGAACAGGAAGCAGGTGCAGGTGGTTCCCAAGTGCAGGGGCTGCTCTGGCGATCCTCCCACTTTCCTATGGTGTGGACGCCGTGCGCAAACAGCACTTGAGATGCTGGGCTGTGACCTCGGGTTGGCGCTTGTTGTGGCACTGGTGATGCTAGGTGGTGACAGTGACCGCAGCTCCCCAGTCAATAGCTGGTCCACAGCGCTTGGTGGGCTGTATCTCATCCTCGCTGGGACTCTGGTGGATTCAGGTTCTGCAGCCACTTCAGCTTCCGGTGGTCCTACCCCAAGTCGAGGAGCACCAGTGTTCTGAGGTCCAGGGGAGTGAGGCACGGAAAGGGAGTCGGCGGTGCCTGGGCCTCATCTCCTGCTTCATTGGCCAGGGAGTGCTCTCCTTCAGACCGCTCCCTCCCGGCACTGGGTACCTTTTAATGCTTTTCAGAATGCTTTCTATCTTTTCCTTTGGGTTCTCTCTTTTGGAATTTTACCTACACACATATCTGGTTGTTTGAAGACCCCTACAGTTGGGTGGTCCCTGTGATCTCCTGTGGTTGTTTCCTGTTCCCTGTGGTTTGCGTTACTAATCTTCCCTTCTACAGTGTGTACTCAGTAATTACATCCCAATACACTGTATCTTTCATCTCAGACTTGGATTTTCATGCCCATAAGTTTCATTTGGATCTTCTGTCTTTCATGTCACTACTTAACATATTTGGTTTTTCTTCTTGCTTCTTGAATATATGGTATAGTTAAAAACTGTTTTAAGTTACTTGCCTAGTTATTATATCATTCTGATAATTTCTAGATGAGTTTTGATTTTTTTCCTCATTAGGTGTCACATTTACCTGCTGTTTAGAGATTTTATTTTACTTACTTTTTTTAGTACCTGGGATTGAACCTAGGGGCATTTAATCACTGAATCACATCCCTAGCCCTTTTTACTTTTTATTTTGAGACAAGATTTCAGCCTTACTAAGTTGCTGATGCTGGCCTTAAACTTGCAATCCTCCTGCATCTCAGAGTTGTTGGGATTACAAGGTTGTGTCACTCAGCCTGGCAGAAAGCTTGGCGATTTTTTGATTGGATGCCCAATATGGTATTTTAGCCCATGGAGTGCTGGATATATTTTAATACAGTTATTTTTCTACCTTGATTTAAGACACATTAAGTTGCTTTGAAAAAGTGTGATTCTTTCAGGTCTTTCTTTCAAGTTTGCTAAGAAAGACCAAAGCAGTGTCTAATTTCCTAGCAACAGAGGCTCCTGTCCAAACAGTCACACAGGATGCTCTCGATCTCCTAGCAACAGAGGGTCCTCTCCAGACAATCACACAGGATGCTCTGAATCTCCTAGCAACAGAGGGTCCTCTCCAGACAGTCACACAGGATGCTCTGAATCTCCTAGCAACAGAGGGTCCTCTCCAGACAGTCACACAGGATGCTCTGAATCTCCTAGCAACAGAGGGTCCTCTCCAGACAGTCACACAGGATGCTCTGAATCTCCTAGCAACAGAGGGTCCTCTCCAGGCAGTCACACAGGATGCTCTGAATCTCCTAGCAACAGAGGGTCCTCTCCAGGCAGTCACACAGGATGCTCTGAATCTCCTAGCAACAGAGGGTCCTCTCCAGACAGTCACACAGGATGCTCTGGATCTCCTAGCAACAGAGGGTCCTCTCCAGACAGTCACACAGGATGCTCTCGATCTCCCAGCAACAGAGGGTCCTCTCCAGACAGTCACACAGGATGCCCTCGATCTCCCAGCAACAGAGGGTCCTCTCCAGACAGTCACACAGGATGCCCTGAATCTCCTAGCAACAGAGGGTCCTCTCCAGACAGTCACACAGGATGCTCTGAATCTCCTAGCAACAGAGGGTCCTCTCCAGACAGTCACACAGGATGCTCTGAATCTCCTAGCAACAGAGGGTCCTCTCCAGACAGTCACACAGGATGCTCTCGATCTCCCAGCAACAGAGGGTCCTCTCCAGACAGTCACACAGGATGCCCTGAATCTCCTAGCAACAGAGGGTCCTCTCCAGACAGTCACACAGGATGCCCTGAATCTCCTAGCAACAGAGGCTCCTCTCCAGACAGTCACACAGGATGCCCTGAATCTCCTAGCAACAGAGGCTCCTCTCCAGACAGTCACACAGGATGCTCTGAATCTCCCAGCAACAGAGGGTCCTCTCCAGGCAGTCACACAGGATGCCCTGAATCTCCTAGCAACAGAGGGTCCTCTCCAGACAGTCACACAGGATGCCCTGAATCTCCTAGCAACAGAGGGTCCTCTCCAGACAGTCACACAGGATGCTCTGAATCTCCTAGCAACAGAGGGTCCTCTCCAGACAGTCACACAGGATGCTCTGAATCTCCTAGCAACAGAGGCTCCTCTCCAGACAGTCACACAGGATGCTCTGATTCTCCTAGCAACAGAGGGTCCTCTCCAGACAGTCACACAGGATGCTCTCGATCTCCCAGCAACAGAGGGTCCTCTCCAGACAGTCACACAGGATGCTCTCGATCTCCTAGCAACAGAGGGTCCTCTCCAGGCAGTCACACAGGATGCTCTGAATCTCCTAGCAACAGAGGGTCCTCTCCAGGCAGTCACACAGGATGCTCTGAATCTCCTAGCAACAGAGGGTCCTCTCCAGACAGTCACACAGGATGCTCTGAATCTCCTAGCAACAGAGGGTCCTCTCCAGACAGTCACACAGGATGCTCTGAATCTCCTAGCAACAGAGGGTCCTCTCCAGGCAGTCACACAGGATGCTCTGAATCTCCTAGCAACAGAGGGTCCTCTCCAGACAGTCACACAGGATGCTCTGAATCTCCTAGCAACAGAGGGTCCTCTCCAGGCAGTCACACAGGATGCTCTGAATCTCCCAGCAACAGAGGGTCCTCTCCAGACAGTCACACAGGATGCCCTGAATCTCCTAGCAACAGAGGGTCCTCTCCAGACAGTCACACAGGATGCCCTGAATCTCCTAGCAACAGAGGGTCCTCTCCAGGCAGTCACACAGGATGCTCTGAATCTCCTAGCAACAGAGGGTCCTCTCCAGACAGTCACACAGGATGCTCTGAATCTCCTAGCAACAGAGGGTCCTCTCCAGACAGTCACACAGGATGCCCTGAATCTCCCAGCAACAGAGGCTCCTCTCCAGACAGTCACACAGGATGCCCTGAATCTCCTAGCAACAGAGGGTCCTCTCCAGACAGTCACACAGGATGCCCTGAATCTCCTAGCAACAGAGGGTCCTCTCCAGACAGTCACACAGGATGCCCTGAATCTCCTAGCAACAGAGGGTCCTCTCCAGACAGTCACACAGGATGCTCTGAATCTCCTAGCAACAGAGGGTCCTCTCCAGACAGTCACACAGGATGCTCTGAATCTCCTAGCAACAGAGGGTCCTCTCCAGACAGTCACACAGGATGCCCTGAATCTCCTAACAACAGAGGGTCCTCTCCAGGCAGTCACACAGGAATCTCTCGATCTCATAGCAACAGAGGGTCCTCTCCAGACAGTCACACAGGATGCTCTCGATCTCCTAGCAACAGAAGGTCCTCTCCAGACAGTCACACAGGATGCTCTCGATCTCCTAGCAACAGAGGGTCCTCTCCAGACATTCACACAGGATGCTCTGAATCTCCTAGCAACAGAGGGTCCTCTCCAGGCAGTCACACAGGATGCTCTGAATCTCCTAGCAACAAAGGCTCCTCTCCAGACAGTCACACAGGATGCTCTGAATCTCCTAGCAACAGAGGGTCCTCTCCAGGCAGTCACACAGGATGCTCTGAATCTCCTAGCAACAGAGGGTCCTCTCCAGGCAGTCACACAGGATGCTCTGAATCTCCTAGCAACAGAGGCTCCTCTCCAGACAGTCACACAGGATGCTCTGAATCTCCCAGTAACAGAGGGTCCCCTCCAGACAGTCAAACAGGATGCTCTGAATCTCCCAGCAACAGAGGGTCCCCTCCAGGCAGTCACAATGCTCGATCTCCTAGCAACAGAAGACCCACTTCCCTCAGTCATATGTGCTCAATCTCCTAGTCATCACCATGCTCAGTCTCCTAGCAACAGTCTGTGACAACACATATGAGATGCAGCCCACCAAGATGCTCAGCTGGAAGGACAGCCAGTACTTCATTTGGGGCTGGTCAAGTAGGCAGCCTGTTTCTGGATATCAAGATTCAAGTTTCCAGATTCCCAGAAGTAAGCAAGCATTCAGTAACAAACCTCATTGTTTGTCCTAGTAGTTCAGGCACAGGGACACAGTGAGCCTTTCTCGTTAGGGTGGTTGCCACCCTCTTGACATCCAAGGGCCACGCAGTTCTTTTCAAGGACAAGTAAATGGTCTTAGACCTGCTGTAACAACTCTCTGCACAAGGCCTTTTGTGGCCTTCTGTGTATGTGTCCAGAGCAGACTGCACCTCTGTCAACCCAGGATTCCACTGCATTCCCACAGACTGAGCTCCGTGAGAAAAGAAGAAGAAGAAGATGATTTTGTTCATATTGTGTCTCCTGCATCTAACATAAAACTTGGCATAAAGGTCATCAATAATACTTGCTAAATAAACAAAAGTTAATATTATGAGAAAACACAGTACTCATGGATCTATAAAGAAAAATCTGTCTAAACCTAAAAATCAAGAGACTTTTTTCTTGTTCAAAAGTGACAAAAGTAAAAATGTTACCACCCAAAGTTATGCACATGGTTAAGTGATAACTATTGTGCATGGCTGACAAAAAAAAAATGTCAATTACATGTCTGAGCGATCTAGTAATGTGTGTCAAGTTTTAAAACATTCATAAAAATATTTAAGAAATTCCACTCACTGTAATTATCATAAAAATGAATTGAGATAAAAAGTAAAATAAAAGTATCAACTGCAGCACTGCAACATTATTTATAATAGCCAATATTTGTAAATATAATCAATATTCAATGATAGAGGAAGTTTAAATCAATGAGATATAAATACAGTGAGATATTCAGTCAATGGTAGACTGCTTTCAATAAATACTTCATAACATGGAAAACACATTGTTAGACCCAGAGTATCTGAAAGTTAATTCACTTTGATCTTAATTCTTTATATATATATATGTGCATGTATCTATATATCACATATCCTGTGTCACCTATGTATATCATATATCAACTTTTGCATACAGGTTTGTTTTTGTTTTGTTTTTTAAATGAGAAATTGTCTTTTTTTATAGTTTTATTTTGTTTATTTTTATTTGGTGCTGAGGATCGAACCCAGGGCCTCGAACGTGCTAGGCAAGTGCTCTACCGCTAAGCCTCAACCTCAGCCTCATAGGTTTGTTTTTAAATGTATATTTTTAAGTATATGACAAATTTGGGAAGTATATATGCATATATGTATATATATATACACACACACTATAATACTAGTTATATTTGAAGCATTTGGTCATGAAGATGATTATGCTTTCTTTTTATTTTTGGGTGTTGTGTGAAATGGGTCGTGTTGCCTCCAGGTTGTGCACACATTAGCACCCGTGTATGGGGACCTGTGTTTTCTTGCTTGTACCATCATTCCATCACTGGACAGTAGAAGATCTTATGAAGCACCTTAGTGAAGATGAAGTACACTGCCCTCAGGAGGGGACCAGTTCTTACCAGAGACGTTTGGGGAACTCATCAGTCTGAGTTTTTACTTACAGTTAAACTTTAGAAAGTGCAATTATTTCATTTCAGCAGTTAAGTACTTTGCTATCTATGCTTTTTACTTCCTAATATTTTAAGATTTATGTCTATTTCTAAAGCTTAGCAATTGAAGTATTCACTAGACATTTTATATTATGTGTGAAATTTTGATTTTTCTATACTTCATATCTTAAATTTGAAAGTATTTACTTTCAAAATATGAGTGAAATGTGAACTTACCAAAGGTTAATTAAATTTCCTCTATCTGGAAATATCAATATTGTGATGATTTACATAGGATTAAAGGTTTTCTGGGCACAGAGGGATTCGAAGCTATTTCCAAATCCCTGGTAAGGAAGTCTATGTCATTTGATGACAAAGGATGTATTAAAAAGAACCATTCCCAGCAAGCTGGACTCTTTTCACTGTCTCCTCTGTCCGTTTTCTCTGATGACCTTTGGTTCCACTCAAACTGCCATGGACAGTGGGCGCTCTGAACCGTCCCACTGGGAAGCTGAATCTTCACTACAGAAAGGTTCGTCTCAGTCTTGGTTGGGTTCCTCCTAAGGCAATCCCAGGCTGAGGGTTTGGGTGCAAGTAGGGTACTCAAGAGACCTGGGCAGGGCACCTGAGCTGGGGAGAGGTGAATGCTGCAGTGGGGTTCCTGATCCAGCCAGCCTAGGGCATGCAGAGACGCTCTAAGGGACATGCCTCTGGAAGGTGCCACTCAGGACAGGGAAGCAAGTTGGCAGGCGATGCATGGGGGCGCACCTGCCATTGCTTGAGGCTCATCCCAGTGGTACTGATTTTCAGCTATCCCCAGGAGCCGTGGCACATGCCCAAACACAAACAGAGGTGGGTGTTCCAGGCAGAGTTGTTGTAGGAGACCCCAGGAAGGAGGAAGGCGGTGCCCATGTGCTTGTGTGGAGCAAGACGTGCTGTGGGCAAGAGAGCTGTGGCTTCTTTTCTTTTACAGTTTTCATACCCCCACCCACACACACACCTGCAACCCCAGTACTGAGGACCGAACCCAGGGCTGTGTGCACGCCAGGCACCCCACTGAGGTGCACCCCAACCCTCTTTTGAGTCTAGTCTCAGCATCAAGGTACCCTGTGACATTGAGCTTGCTATGGAAGCCCCCAACCTGCACTCTGTCATCCAGACGAGGGCTCTCAGAGGGTCTGAGAAGCACAGAGGGTCACAGATGTCCCCTCAGAGCAGCGCTGGGCTCCATCTTCTATTCACTGGGCAGTCTTACCATTCTGCAGGAGTAGAGGTCAACTAAGGCACTTTGTTCTACATGGTAGACAAAGCACTGGGAGGGGACCGCTTTCCTGGACACTATCTCATCTTGTATCCGACCCAGAAATCCCACCCTCACTGCCTGTGGGCTCCTGGCACGGGTGTTCTTTAACCTGCTGGTGGAGTCCCAACAGTCCTCTCGTTAGGGAAGGGAGCATTTGCCCTTCACTTATATTCATCTGAGAGTTAGGTTTTCTGCCTTTCTGAAAGATAGACTTTCAGAAATCTAGCTTTTCCTTCTAAACCTGCAGAGCCACCAAGTATGACCGCTGGTGCTCCGTGGGTGGGGCACACTCCCACATCCCCACGGCTGCCCAGGAACCTCCCGGCTCCTAGGAGTGAAATGGTCCAACTGCTCTTGCAAAAGACCACAGCACCTCCCACCCGCTTTGTTTCTGGAACAGAAAAATGTGTGAACAAAGATACCCAAGTAAGGACAAACTGGTTATTTAGTTCGAGCTGTGTCAGCCACCAATGCTGTTTGGGTAGAACAGCAAGAGGCGTGAAGCTGGATCAGAAAGAATACGTACACTGGAGAGAGGAGGCGTAGGCAGGACAGGAGAGAGGGGGCATGTCCAAGAGAGGGGAGGCATGGCCAGGAGAGGGGAGGTGGAGCTGAGAGACGGGAGGTGTGGCTGGGAGAGAGGAGGCAGGGCTAGGAGGCGGAAGGCGGGGCCAGGAGGAGGAAGGCGGGGCCAGGAGGGGGAAGGCGGGGCCAGGAGAGGGAAGGTGGGGCCAGGAGGAGGAAGGTGGGGCCAGGAGGCGGAAGGCGGGGCCAGGAGGAGGAAGGCGGGGCCAGGAGGGGGAAGGCGGGGCCAGGAGGGGGAAGGCGGGGCCAGGAGGGGGAAGGCGGGGCCAGGAGGAGGAAGGCGGGGCCAGGAGGAGGAAGGCGGGGCCAGGAGAGGGAAGGCGGGGCCAGGAGAGGGAAGGAGGGATGGAGAGGGAAGGCGGGGCCAGGAGGAGGAAGGCGGGGCCAGGAGGAGGAAGGCGGGGCCAGGAGGAGGAAGGCGGGGCCAGGAGGAGGAAGGCGGGGCCAGGAGAGGGAAGGCGGGGCCAGGAGAGGGAAGGAGGGATGGAGAGGGAAGGCGGGGCCAGGAGGAGGAAGGCGGGGCCAGGAGGAGGAAGGCGGGGCCAGGAGGAGGAAGGCGGGGCCAGGAGAGGGAAGACGGGGCCAGGAGAGGGAAGGCGGGGCCAGGAGAGGGAAGACGGGGCCAGGAGAGGGGAGGCAGGCTGGGGGGGAGGTGTGGCCAGGAGGGGAGGCCTGGAAATGCCCTGAAAGCCTGTGGGCACTGGGAAGCTGAAGGCCAGCTGACTAGCGGCCACTCTGCATGTTGGTTTGGGAACACATTTGGCTTTCTCTGTATGGTCCCAGGTTGGAAGTAGGGTGGGGGGAGCAAAACGTGAGGAGAGGAATGCTATGTTCTGGATCAGATGAGGTCACAGGGGCCCACGATGGCTTTAGTGACTTCACAAGAAGAGGAAAAGCGGCCGAGCTGGCGTGCCTGCTGTGTCTGGCCATGGGAAGCCTCTGCATGCTACCATGCAGCAGCACAGCCAGAAGCCTGGCACCATGCCCTCACACTGCCAGCCTCCTTCATAAATCACCTGTGGCATTCAGTCACGGCCACAGAAAGTGGATTGATGCACTGTCATTCTTAAGTACCGCCAACAGCAAGCACTACCAACAGAAAACAGCCCTCCATCGCCAGGGGCTGCTCTCTGCAGAAACGGTGGTGTGGCTTCCTGCCTGGGTCACTGCAGAGGGCAGATCAGAGCTCTGTTTTCACATTGTCTGGCCGTTGTCCGGTTCTGTATTCCCTCCCTCAGTGGAGGCCTGAGCGTACTGAGGTGCTCCTAGGGGCCTCACATTCAGGGCTATGCTGTGAGCTCCAGGCTCAGCGTAATTGTGAAAGGCTGACATTTTTTTAGTTAGGAAGCAAAACAAGTCCTGGAGGACCAGGGGGAGGAGCAGCAACTAGCAGCAGCTAGGAGGGCGCAGGAGAAGAACTGGGAAGGTGGCTGTGACCTCTTGTGAGAGACCCCAGGGCTCTCCACAGGTTCACTGCAGCCTCCACCGGGCAGCAAAGACCCAAGGCCAAAGGCTGCTTGAAGTTGGCAGAGAGGTTGGTTTTAAGACCCATCTGAAACCCAGGCTTGCGAAGCCAAGGGGATGGGGCTAAATCCAGCCCCCTCTCCGCGACAAGCATCTGACATTGCTGGGAGCCATCAGCCAAGTAGGTATGACAATTTCCTTGCCAGCGTACCCCCATGTTTCTTTAGTGGAAGGACTCATGGGAAATAGGACATTTTGCAGTGACATTGCATGTAAGGTGACTTTGCTCAAGGACCAGGGCGGATCCGTGTTTAGGGTGTTCCCGGTTTAGCATAATATGAGATTAGGGCATTCCCCATTTAGAATAGGGCGTATCCTGCTGCCTGAGTTCCTCTTGAGTTCTTAGGGTCAGACAATATTTGGGAGACAGAAGCCCAGGAGTAGTGGATTTTGGGCAGAGTGTGGATTTGGGCAGAGAACGTGGATTCCCCCAGAACGTGTTTGTAGACGGCCGGTGTGAGTTCGGGAATAAAGAATTGCTGTTTGAATCTACAAGCTGTGTGGAGACTCGTGATTTGTGCCCAGCCAGAAACTGCGGCATGACATAAGCAACTTATGCAGAGGGTTTATTTTGGTTCTCAGTTTTGAAGCTTCCAGGCTATGGTCAGGCAGAACCTTTGCTTTTAGGCCTGCAGGGAAGGGGGCAGCACACTGTGGTGAGTGCCTGCGGTAGCAAACTTTCACCTCATGTCAGTGGTGCACATGAAAGGAAGAGGAAGAAGAGACTGGGTCCCACAGTCTCCTTTGAAGGCATGCCCTCAATGACACAAAACCCCCATTAGGAGCACCTCTTTAAAAAAAAAAAAAATCTTTATGTTATGTGGTGCTGAGGATCGAACCCAGTGCCTCACGCATGCCAGGTGAGCACTCTGCCTCTGAGTCACTGTAGGGCCACCTCCTAAAGGCCCCCCACCTCCTACAGGCCTCTGAAACATGGGCCTCGGAGGGACATTAAGATTGAAGCTACAGCAAAAGGTACCCAAGTGTAGCATGGCCGCATGCCTTCCTCAGAACCCACAAAGGGCCCTATATTTTAGGGCTTGGTTTCTTTCCTTCTCTGAGAGCAGCAAGCACTACCAACAGAACGAAAATAGCCCTCCATTGCCATGGCAATGGATCGAAGGGCTCTTTGATCAGCCCTCCCTCTCAAGGGAACCTGCCCCCCAACCAAGGATGGTAATGGAAGCAATTTAATATGCATCTATAACTAACTTGTCATGCTTTCCCACTGCTGGCACATGGTGCTATAGTAGGAGAGTTCACAGAATCGCCCTCCCAGAAGAGAGATGAGCTAGAAAGCCTTCAGAATAAGTGGTTCTGTTTACTCCCAAACACGGGAGATAGGTCAGGCCTATTACTGTTTCAAATCTGCGTTTTAGAAGTTTTATAAAGTTAAAAAATTTCTTCTTCCCACCAAATACACAGGAGATCCGTAGCATAAAAACCAGTTTCGTCCAGAAATGGCTCCCGTGGTCTGATAAGGACAACAGGGATTTTTTTTTTTTCCGCATATGAAGATCACATAAGGTAAGAGATGTCAGGAAAAAAGGTTTTATTTATTCAGTGGAATCTTGAGAATAAAGACAATATTTTGCATTCCTGGTATAGGTATAATGTAATGATTTGTAAATTGTTTGGATAGAAAAGCACATGCTCATTAAGTTTAGAGGTAAGCACAATTTGGGCAGACTGCCAAGTGATATGACTCACTGACCCTGTTTTTCCAGGAATTTCCTGGTGTTGGAGCTGAATGTCCTGTGTTCTGAGAGGCCCCGTGGTCCTGGACAAACCAGGGGCATTGCTCAGCTTGCCCAAGATTTCAGAAGATTTGAGTGTAAATGGATGCAGTTTGAAAACTAATCACTGGACTTTGAGTAAGGATGAGCCCTATGCTATGCACTTAAGGATGTAAAATAGAGTTCTAAAATATGACCCAGGAAAAATGGACAGGAGAAATTCAAGAATCAGTGAACTCACAAAGTACGCATGCCCGGGAAACCCGAGGAAGAGACTCCCTCTCACTGCTAACAGCCAGCCCAAGCCAGGAGGGAGGAGAGGAGAGGTGACCAACCGGCCCTCCTCTGACTCCACCCATTGCTTTTCTCTTCTGCAGCCACGGTTCTGTGTTGCCTGGGCCTGCAGCAATAGTGTCACTTGGACACTTGGAGAAATGCAAGTTTTCAGACTCCAGAGTTACTGCAGCTGAAACTGAGAGAGAGGGTCACCAATCTCCTTCCCCACAGTGCCAAGTGATTCTGGTACATGATGAATGCTTCCTAATCTTTCTCACCTCTTGGGATACATCAAAATCATGATTTTAAACATAGCACCCGGGACAAATGGAAGAGGCGACTGGGGCTACAGCAAGAGTGAGGTGTCACTTGCTCAGCATGCCTGTGGTCCATTCAGAACATGCTTCTGCATGCCAGGTGAGAAGCGAAGAGATGGCTGCGCCCACCTTCCCCCAGGCCCACTACACTCCCACCCTTGGTATCAGCCAAGGCATATAGGTTGGATATCCCTCATCCAAAATGTTTGGGGCCAGAAGTGTTTTGATTATAGATTCTTTCAGATTTTGGAATATTTGCATATCCATAAAGAGAAGTCTTGGGATGAGACCCAACTCTAAACACAAAATTCATTTACGTTTCACATGCACCATATATACACAGCCTGAGAAAAATTTATGCAATATTTTAAGTGATTTTGTGCATAAGACAGTTTCATAGTGTGAAACTTTCCACTTCTGGCATTATGTCAGTACTCAAAATGTTCCAGAAAGAAGGATTTTTGGATGTGGAATTTGGGGATTAGTGATCCTCAGCCTTTACTTGTAACCTTCATGGATCTGATGAAGGTTTGTAGCAAGCAGACATTTTCAAAATCCTTTGTGGGATTTTAAAACCATACAGCTGAAGGCATATGGGTGTTGGAGTCCCATGTGTTCATTAATTCCTAGAACAGGCAATGGGTGTTTGTCTCAAGTATACTTCCAGAAACAACCTGAGTTTACAGTGTCCTCATGGGTTAATTTAGTTAAGAGAGCAAACGGATGGATTTGGACCAGTTGGGTCATCTAGAGAAGAGAGGGAAGGGATGGAATCTGGAATGGATGGGTCATCTAGAAAAGAGAGAGAAGGGATGGGGTCTGGACCAAATGGTCATCTAGAGAAGAGAGGCAAGGGCTGGATCTGCACCAGATGGGTCCTCTAGAGAAGAGATGGAAGGGCTGGACCTGGACTAGATGGGTCATCTAGAGAAGAGAGGGAAGGGCTGGACGTGGACTAGATGGGTCATCTAGAGAAGAGGGGGAAGAGCTAGACCTGGACTAGATGAGTCATCTAGAGAAGAGAGGAAAGAGCTAGACCTGGACTAGATGAGTCATCTAGAGAAGAGAGGGAAGGGCTGGACCTGGACTAGATGGGTCATCTAGAGAAGAGTGGGAAGGGCTGGACCTAGACTGGATGGGTCATCTAGAGAAGAGTGGGAAGGGCTGGACCTAGACTGGATGGGTCATCTAGAGAAGAGAGGGAAGGGCTGGACCTGGACTAGATGGGTCATCGAGGAGAAAAGGAAGGGATGAACCTGGACCAGATGGGCATCTAGAGAAGAGTGGGAAGGGCTGGACCTAGACTGCTGGGTCATCTAGAGAAGAGAGGGAAGAGCTAGACCTGGACTATATGGGTCATCTAGAAAAGAGAGAGAAGGGCTGGACCTGCACCAGATGAGTCATCTAGAGAAGAGTGGGAAGGGCTGGACCTGGACTAGATGGGTCATCTAGAGAAGAGAGGAAAGAGCTAGACCTGGACTACATGAGTCATCTAGAGAAGAGAGGAAAGAGCTAGACCTGGACTAGATGAGTCATCTAGAGAAGAGTGGGAAGGGCTGGACCTAGACTGGATGGGTCATCTAGAGAAGAGTGGGAAGGGCTGGACCTAGACTGGATGGGTCATCTAGAGAAGAGAGGGAAGGGCTGGACCTGGACTAGATGGGTCATCGAGGAGAAAAGGAAGGGATGAACCTGGACCAGATGGGCATCTAGAGAAGAGTGGGAAGGGCTGGACCTAGACTGCTGGGTCATCTAGAGAAGAGAGGGAAGAGCTAGACCTGGACTATATGGGTCATCTAGAAAAGAGAGAGAAGGGCTGGACCTGCACCAGATGAGTCATCTAGAGAAGAGTGGGAAGGGCTGGACCTGGACTAGATGGGTCATCTAGAGAAGAGAGGAAAGAGCTAGACCTGGACTACATGAGTCATCTAGAGAAGAGAGGAAAGAGCTAGACCTGGACTAGATGAGTCATCTAGAGAAGAGTGGGAAGGGCTGGACCTAGACTGGATGGGTCATCTAGAGAAGAGTGGGAAGGGCTGGACCTAGACTGGATGGGTCATCTAGAGAAGAGTGGGAAGGGCTGGACCTAGACTGGATGGGTCATCTAGAGAAGAGTGGGAAGGGCTGGACCTAGACTGGATGGGTCATCTAGAGAAGAGTGGGAAGGGCTGGACTTGGACTGGATGGGCATCTAGAGAAGAGAGGGAAGGGCTGGACCTGGACTAGATGGGTCATCGAGGAGAGAAGGAAGGGATGGACCTGGACCAGATGGGCATCTAGAGAAGAGAGGGAAGGGCTGGACCTGGACTAGATGGGTCATCTAGAGAAGAGAGGGAAGAGCTAGACCTGGACTATATGGATCATCTAGAAAAGAGAGAGAAGGGCTGGACCTGCACCAGATGAGTCATCTAGAGAAGAGTGGGAAGGGCTGGACCTGGACTAGATGGGTCATCTAGAGAAGAGTGGGAAGGGCTGGACCAGATGGGTCATCTAGAGAGGAGTGGAAAGGGCTGGACCTGGACTAGATGGCTCATCGAGGAGAGAAGGAAGGGATGGACCTGGACCAGATGGGCATCTAGAGAAGAGTGGGAAGGGCTGGACCTAGACTGGATGGGTCATGCCTGGGGTTTTGCCCTATCACATCACACCCTTTTCTGTTTTATCTCTTAGATTCCCTTTTGTGTTTTCGGGAAGAGTATGGGTTTGACATCCCTTTGTTACCTAACTCACAGGATCTGAGAGGGGTCTTTCTCAGACTTGGTCTCACTGACCACCAGTGGACAAAGGAGGGGTCTGGTCAAGGCCCTCTGTGCCCAGAGGCAACAGATGGGGACAACAACCCAACAAAGCTCTGCATTTCTCCTAATGACCTGAATGAAGTAGCTTGCGGTTCCAGATAGATAATGTCCATCTATCATCCCCTGTGTGGGGAGTCCTTCAGAGGAGCCCTAGCTTTGAACGGAGAGTTTAGACACGCTCAGTTGGAAAGTTTCCAGAAACACACTTTAACTTTCAGAACCAGAACAGAGGAGAGAGGCTTAGGTCCCTCAGCACATGGCATCATCCAGATGTGCATGTCTCAGATCCACAACAGGAGCCTTTTCCCACTTGAAGAAGCATTAGGACCCCTTAAACTCATTCAGCCGTGAACGAAACTGGACAGAGAATGATGTCCAATTAGGAACAACTTCCAAAGCATTCTTTTCTTTTCAAGTCATCAAAACAGTATTTTCACAATCCCAAAGGAACACCTATATCATTGGGGGTGCCAACTGCAGCATCACCTGAATCAGCTCAACTGTGACAAGACCTATGTCCACACTTCTGCGTTTTCAGAGAGGCTGAAATGGTGGCTCCCTTTGAGCAGCTCTGACCCTGAGGACCATGGAAGTCAAAGAGGTGCACAGGTCAGAAATAGTACGATTTCCATGAAAGTGCCAGACCGAAAGCTGTGCTCATGTTCAACAGACAGTCTTTTTCTAAATTGGAGGTATTTTTATGGGCATGGCACCGATAATGAACACTTGCAGTAAGAATGTTTATTTAAATCTACTTCAAGGCTACAGGAATCAATGAGCGTATGAGACGACAGCAGGATTTCCACTTCGCACCTGTGTCCTAGGAATAAGTGATTTCCCAACAGCCAGTAGAGGCCATGCAGGGTTGCCCCTCGGGTGGTTCCTGGGGTCCCCGACTGGTGGGACCTGGGGGACTCAGGGGACAGAGAAATCCCTCCTCTCTGACAATTGCATAGCTGAAGTGGTGTGTGTCTGTGAGTAGTGAGGGCAAGGGAGAGTTCTCTTAAAATCAACCTTTGCTTTCCAAAGACAAACGTGTCTGGGAGGAGTTTCAGTGGAAGCAGTTTCCAGTAAGACATAAAAACGTACCCGAGCTGCTCTCTTTTCTGAAAGGAATCCTGTCTGGTGAGGAGAGGCAGGAGGGTAGTCAAACCAACTCCTGTTTCGTTTGGGGTCTGAACTAAGCAGGCATATCCAGCCCAGTACGGGTGTGGGATCCTCCCATAGGGCACGCCATCCGGACAAGATGGACAGTGTTGCTGGCGCTCTGACAGCATTCCACAGTGACTGCTCTCTAACTGTGTCCTGAGAAATATGCTGATTCATGGTCACACCACAGTGAGACCATCATCTCCCCATTTAACAGAGGAAGAAACCAAGGTTTAGAAGCAATAAATAACTTACTCTGCTGTGTGTAAGAAGTGTCCAGCAAAACTCTGCAGTGACTTGGTGTTCCCAGTGCACAGCTAGAGGCTCTGCCTGGGAGCCCAGACCTGGCCCCATGTATCCAGAGCAGAACTGACAGGCTGAGGTGCTAACAGAGAATCTCCAGGCTCCCAGTCAGCAGGGGTTGATTTGCCTTTGAATCAGAGCTGACCCCAATTGGGGTGGACAGCTTTCCCCTCTAAACAATTCTCTACTACTCACAAAGCCCTGATTCAGCCCAGAGCTTGCAGATCTGCTCTGCCTCTGGCTCTCTTCCAAGCAGCTGCTGCTCCCTGTTCTGCAGCTCAGGCCCCATTTGGAAACAGGCAGCAGAGTTCTCCGGAATGGCCATTGCTGGGCTCAGCCTTTATGTGAAGCACAAGGTCACTGCACTCACAGACACCCCTGCAGCATAAGCCCCCACCCAGTTTGTAGATCTGGATGGTGTTTTACCAGAAGTAGATGAAATGTTGGAGCAATTTGCTAAAGCCATTCCAGCAAATGCTTTAGGTGAACTGTCTTGGTACACTACGAGCTGTCAGTCCAGCGCCTGGCTCTGCTTCACCTTGAAGACAGTGTTTTAATTGCATCTACTGAGAGTTTGCTCCACTGGGCGTGAGTGTAAACAGCCCCGCAGGGGACGTGGCTTAAAAGAAACCTCAGCTTTCCAGACCCAGAAGCCCAGGCCTGAGCAAAACATCCTGGGCTTCGCCTTTTCTTTATTGCTTTGGGAAGAATTCCTGTTTCCACATGCAGGTTGTGAGCAGGAAATTCCTACCTTTCTTTTAACCTGAGCTCTCCCAGCATCTGAGAGCAGTGCCCAGCGGGGATCCTAGCTGGGCCAGGGCAGGGAGCTTAATTCAAGGACAGTACTCATCCCTTCAAACAACCCCATCCCCTTTCTCACAGGTACACTCTGAAGAACTAGTGGACAGTCAGGGACCACGGGGCCACCCAGAGGGAGGAGAGGAGAGGAGAGAATAGGGGAGACAGAGAGGGAGAGAGAACTTTTTAATATCTATTTTTCAGTTTTTGGTGAACACAACATCTTTACATGTGGTGCCGAGCATGGAACCCAGCGCCCCGCGCATGCCAGACGAGTGCATTACCGCTTGAGCCACATCCCCAGCCCAGATCTGCTCTTTTCTGTGGGCCTTCCTGCCACTCTGCACAGAGCAGAGACTGGGCTGGTCTTGGGATCCCTGTGTTCCCTGAGACCCTGTTGGGATTCTGCCTCCAGTGGCGATGACCTTGTGATCGGCCCCATGTGAAGGACAAGCTGAGCGAGGCAGGCTTGCCCCGTGTTCTGCTCTTCAGAAACGGCCTCCAAAGAGACACCAGGGAAGCTCTGCGTTTGCAGCCAGTCACCGCAGAGCCTGACGAAGCCTCCCCCAGAATCACGGGAAGGAGGAGAGCGCTGTCCAGGACCAACTGCCCATTCGTTACACCACAGCCTTGAGAAGTCAGTGTGAGTCACTGGTCCTTCACTCAGGGAAACAGACAAAAGTGAGTCACAGCCTGCATTGCAGGGGACCCAGGGAAACCCCCTCTGCACTTGGTTCCCTGGACACACCATCACCAGCGGAGCTCCAGGAATGGGTGAAATAGCTCTTTGTTTAGCATCCTGTGTATCTGTTGTGAATTGTGTACAGACCACAGACAAGAGGACTCTGGGGTGTCTCCGCAAGGCTGTGTGACTCACTCCAGTTCTGCAGAATCAGCCAGATGGCCACTGCTACTATGTCAGCGTCCACACATGCAGTTCTCACTCTTACAAGTAAAGCACAGAGTTACAACTGAAACTGAGCCAACACCTCTTCTGGGACCTATCCAGCACCAAGGTTGCAATGCAGACCGTCACCCTGAAGTCTAGAGACACAGCGAGCTTTCTTACCTGCGGCAGAAGCCCCAGAGCCAGGCACTGGTAGGGCAGACCTGAACACCGGAACGGACAGGCTCACAAACCACTGGAGGCCAACACGTGTGAGCTGCGACCCGGGGCCCTGGGCCTCCAGGAAAGTCCGATTTCAGCTAAGAAACCCACTAGGTGCTCCAGGAGCATGTCCTGTGCCTCTGGAGGAGCCGGTTGGAGGAGGGGTCACTGTGAATGTGCCCAGAGGGATCCACATAACCAAGTCTCCTTGCCAGGGGAGGGAAGGAGAAATACCGTGAAAGTCACAGGTCCATGAAAACCCGGAGACCTACTGAAGGTCAGGGGCCATGACCTTGCCCTGACCAGATGGCACACTAACAGGCTCTGGGATCAGAACAACCGGCTAGACTCTCTAGAAGGAGTCCAGAGTCCAGTGGGGAGACCTGAACAGGACAAAAGAAAGGAGCCCTGGGTGGATACCTGGTGTCCATCCACACTGCAGGACTCCTCATCCAGCCTCTACTCCCAGTGCAGCATGTCCATCTTTCAACAGAAAAGTCAGGGCATTCCAAAACATGAAAAAAAAAAAAAACCCAAATTTAAAGAGCAACACATTCTGAACAGGTGAAGGAGACCTCAGGAACAGACCCAACCTGGGAATTCAGGATCATGAAGAGGGGCACATTCAGAGCTCTGATGTAAAAGAAGACGACGTGAACGAGCCTGCGGGTCGGACCAGAGGAAAGAGGGAGCCGGAGAGGCACAGGGGAGTGCGGGAGGCAGAAATAAGGAGCAGTGTCCATGCAGCAGAGGAGGAAGGGTGGCAGGAGAGGCACCCAGCAGAAACCTCCCAGAGTAGAATAGGAAGGGAGAGAGCCGACCCAGCGCCCGGAGTGGTGGGCCACGTGCCAAGGGTGCAGCAAACCCACGCACAGCAGAAACACAGAAGGAAGGTAAAAGACCACAGAGCACGTGATGAGGGCTGGGACTTCTCAGGACCAATGCCAGGCAGGAAACCACAGATCCAGAACATTCCAAAGACACCAGGCAGTGTAAGAGCTGAGAACCAGCAACTGCAGAGAGTTGACGGCAGAATCCCGACCACAGGGGTGGTGTCCAGGGGGACAGGGGTAAGCAGGGCACTGAACGCCCCTCAAAACCAGCAGGGGAAAGCCAGGCTCCCCCAGGCACGCGCCATGGAGGCTCCCCAGGTGTGCCACCCCAGGTCGGTGCTGCGGAGCTGAGCCCGTACAGAGGCCCTTGAGGAGAGGCCTCCAGGATCTGGAGGTCACAGGAGGCAGGGCTTACCTGCTGGTGTCCTCCTAAGAGCAGACTGTCCCTGCGCCTGCAGAGGAGAGGACCCAGTGGAAAGCAGCCCTACCAGCAGGAGGGTCCTTGCCAGAAACCGGACCACATGACCTTCAGCCTGCAGCCCCGAAACATGCGAGTCCGTTCCTCTGCCTGGGTGGCTGGGCCTAGGCCCTTTGGAATGGCTGCCTGAGAGACCAGCCTGGTGTGGAGGAAAGACTCCCAACGGAGCAGCCCTTCAGGAGCCAAGAGAAGTGCTGACTCCGAGCCAGCTGGCTCAGAGGGCGCCTCACGCATGTGTGAATACAGCACAAGGAACCCCACGATGAGGCCTCACGATGAGTGTGTTCCCCAAGCAGCTCCACCTACCCGTCACAGACAGAGATTCATTCCAGGTGTCAAGTCCTGGTTGAAAGAAAGGAAACGGAGGAAGCCATGCTGGCCAGGAGAGAGCTGGAGCTGCCAGTTTATGTGACAAGGCAGGCTTAGCACAGGAGTGACCACAGGGGTCAAGACGGCGTCACAGCTGTGAAGGGACAATTCCCCAAGAAGACACGACAATCTGAAACCTGCGTGCAGCTGCAAAGCTCCCTGAGCCCAGGAGGCAGAAGCTGAAGGAGCAGTAATGAGAGAGGAATCCACCCGTCAGGGTACACGCAGGTGGTCCCCTGAAACCCTGCAGGTGCCGCACCAGCCACCTGGTGGCGCTGGCGTGCACGCCCGTCTCAGGCTCGCTGGAGCACACACTGCGATAAAGCCCCATGTGGAGCATGAAACGCATCCTAACGAATGTAATAGGACAGAATTCATGCAAAGTGTGTCCTCAGACCACAAGAGAACGAAACTAGAAATCAATAGAAGATTTTTATATAAAAATCCTCAAACACGGAAGGTAAACAATACATTTTAAAATACAATGTGGGTCAAAGATGAGGTTACAGGAGAGATTTTTTAAATATTTGAATTAAATTAAAGTGAAAATACAAACATGAAAACCGGTGAGATACACAGAAAGCAGCTCTGAGAGGGAAATTTATAACTGTGTCTGTTAGAAAATAAAACACTAAAATCTACACTCTGTCATTGGAAACCAAAAAGATGGAGAAAGAAGAAAGGAGGAGGGGTTGAAGAGCAATTTAGACCCACAGCAAGCAGAAGAAACGAAATAACAACCAGGAACTGTGGCTCCGGCCGGTAATCCTAGCACCCTGGGAGGCCGAGGCCGGAGGGTCACAAGTTCAAGGCCTGGGCAACCTGGCAAGACCCTGTCTCAAAATTTAAAAAACTCAAAATGGCCAAGGATGTAACTCAGTGGCAGAGTGCCCCTGGGTTCAATCCCCAGCACATAGATACCTAAGTAAATAAATATTAGAGTAAAAATTCATACAAGTGAAAACACAAGATACTAGAGAAAAATCAATGAAATAAAAAGTTGTTTCCTTGAAAAGGTCAATAAAATTGATAAAGCTCTAGCCAGGCTAACTATGGGGGGAAGGTCCTACCATAAATCACAGAGACAAAAGAAGGTTCACCCTGTTGACCCCCTGGACACCTACAGAACAATCAAGTATACATGAACAGAGAGCCCTATGCCCACAATTTGGAAACGAATTAAATGGACCAATTTCTCAAAAGACACAAACTTACAAGATGTACTTGGATAGATAGATAACCACAACAGCTTCATGTCTATTACATAACTTGAATCAATAATTAACAGACTTCTAAGAAGGCAAACTAGACCCAGATGGGTCAGCTGGTGAATTCTACCAAACATCAAAGACATTAGCCAGTCAGAAGAAGGAACATTATCAAATGTTCAGACTAGTTGTACCCTCACACCAAAAATATTGCAAGAAAACCACAAATATCTATCATGAACACAAATACAAAAATTCTCACTGAAATATTCCTAAAAAAAAATACAATGTATAACAGGTTAGAATATATGAAAAAATGTTCAACATCTCTAGCAATTAGAGAAATGCAAATTGAAAGTACGCTGAGATTCCATCTCATGCCAATCAGAATAGCAATGAGAATACAACCAATAATAAATGTTGGCAAGGATGTGAGGAAAAGCACACTCATACATTTCTAATGGGACTGCAAATTGGGACAGCCACGCTGGAAAGCAGTATGGCTACTCCTCAAAAAACTAGGAATGGAACCACCATTTGACCCAGCTCTCCCACTCCTTGGTTTATGTCCAAAGGATTTAAAATCAGCATACAACGGAGACACAGCCACATCAATGTTTATAGCAACTCCATCCACAATAGCTAAGTTATGAAGCCAACCTCAACAATGGATAAGGAAATTGTGGTATATATACACAATGGAATATTACTCTGCCATAAAGAAGAATGAAATTATGGCATTTGCCAGTAAATGGATCTGGAGACTATCATGCTAAATGAAATAAACCAATCCCCCCAAATCAAAGGTTGAATGCTTTTGCTGAAATGTGAATGCTAACCCACAATAAGGTAGAGGTGTGTGAGGAGAAGAATAGATGTTCAGTAGATGAGACAAAGGGGAATGAAGGGAAGGGAGGTGGGATAGAAATAGGAAAGATATTGGAATGAATCTGACCTACTTTTCCTATGTACATATATGGATCTCACCATCGAGTATGTCCCCGAGCATGGAGTCCTATTCAGAATGAGATATATTCCAAACTTGTATAATTATATCAAAATGAAATCCACTGTCCTGTATAACTAAAAAGAACCAATTGTAAAAACCCAATTTCACATATTCAAGAGGACATCAACAAGCATGAAAAGGAGCTAAGTGTTCTCATTGATGGTGACCCACTCTTTCCTTTGGGCCTTCTCTGTTTACACTAACCTGTATGCATATATCTGTGTCACTTTATGCAACCGTCTGTACCTGGGTTAAACTAAAAATGAGTTCACACAGCCTCCCCAGGCGAGGGGCTGCGGGACCAGACGGCCAGCTCTGAAGCACCAGAGCCTCTCCTGATCCCCTGCTCTCCTGCTTCTGTCCTGCTTAGGGGACGTCCCCTGCAGGTGTCAGGGACAAAGCATCCTGCGGACCCAAAGTTTGGCATGGGCCACCTGCCGTGTGTACTCACACCAAGGCTCACACCGTCCTTCAGCAAGTGCACTGCCTAGCGTCTGCTGAACTGTCCTAAGTGTGTATGAGAACAGAACCCTTCTCCAAAGCACCTGGCTGCGGGGACTTGGGTGCACAGATGCCCTCTTCTGAAGGACATGGGCAGGCCTGCACTGAGCCGATCACAGTGTCCTCTGGGGCAGAGGGCAGGCAAGTGGACACACGGGGTCGATTAGACGACAGAGCAGGCAGTCAAGGCGGGAAAGGGAGGCCGTACTCTCCCAGGCCTGCGAGGGAAACTGCAAGCTCACCTGGCCTGCTTCGGACCCCTCGTTGATGGAGAGAACCTGTCTACAGCAGCGGAGCAGCTGGCACTCGGGCAGAGGCTCTTAGCCAAGGAGGAGAAAGGGGCAAAAGCCCTCCAGGTGCCCCACGTCCGCCGGCTCCACCGAGCCACCGTTACCTCCTGCCCTCTGCCTGCCTCCAGGAGAGGCACCCACCATCCCACCCAAAGTCAACCACCGGTGGGCCTCCAGTGAGCAAAGGGGGCGCTGGCCTCTGAATGCTGCTCCGCTGCGTGGACGTGCATGTGCTCGGTGAAATCCAGAGGCCTTGGCCTCCGCGAGGAGGGAGGCGTCCCCAGTGGGTGGAGGCTGGCGGACGCCCAGGCTCTGCAGGATGGGGTGCTGTTCTGGCTTTCAGAGACCTCCATCGGCCAAGCCTGCTCTCCAGGCCTCTGTGTGGGGGAGCACTCCCTGATACCTGTGCGCGCCATGCCTGGCACCCAGAAAAGGGCTCAGTGCGCGCGTGTGCCGTGGACGGATCAGGCTGCTCCTGCTTCTCAGCATGGTCACACTCAAGTCTGACTCAAGGAATTTTTAATGAAATGTATTTCCAGCACATTCCTTCATGAACGCTTTCCTTGTAAATTCGTATATATTCAGTCGTTGCTTTTGAGAACTCTAGAAATACTGCCCCTTGGCATTTGCCCTAGAACAGCGTGCTTGCTCAGCGCAGCCACACAGTTGCACCATGTGGGAGGAAGCCAGGGTTCTTTCAAACAGGTCCCTCTTTGAGGATGGGTCTGCTGCTGTCGCCCAGGCTGCAGTCTCCCGAGGGCCGGCTGTATTTAGGGACAGCCTTCCTGGGCTGTTCTGCAATCGCAGGGATTTTAGATTACCTGTAGTTTGGGCATGCCATCAGGAGAGGGCAATCTCGCCCTTGTCTAGATGACTTTGACTTCACAGAAGAAAAACAAAGTACACAATAAGATAGCATCCCCCAAACAAAACAGATTTCCAGAGTGCTTTCTTTAACTCAGTACCAAGAGGTGACTCTACTAACGGGCCTCTCTGACACATTTAAGCTTTCCTGGTTGGTACTGCTATCAGGTAAAAAGTTCCAAACGCCCATGTTTAGTTATAAATAATTTGCCGATAGTTGATAAATAATCTCTTAGATTCAGTTTATTAATTTCTAAGTTCGATATTTAGCTATAACTACCTGGCTGATTTACAAGACAGGGTGCTTCCTGAGCCTGGAGTGTGGGGACTCGGGACAGGACAGAGCTACCAGAGATACACTGCTGCTCCGAGTCTCAGAGTTGATCATTTTTAAAGAAGTTTGTTAAAAATAATATAGATTTCTCCATAAGTTTATGACTTCCAAATTTAGAAACTACCTCCTCACCCCATCCCTTCGTACCCATTGTCTTCAGATGTATTTCTGACGAGACCAAAATCAAGGACAGGAGCATAAATCCCAGAGCTTGCGTGGTGCGCATGCCCCAGGGCTGGCTTCTCAGCTCCAGGACCTGGGTCAGGTGAGTTAGAGAGCGCAGCTCCAGGCACGGGCAGGCATGCACGCCGGCTCACGCTGAAGTGTCTCTCACGTCACCCACAGCGCCCGTGGGACTCGTGGGAATGAGCTTGTCCTTGCTGGACACAGGTCGGACAGAGGAGAACCACACAGATTTACCTGCTGCTTGCTGTCAGACAAGAGGCTGAGACGCAACCTGAAGACCCAACAATCAGACGTTTTTCTCTTTACAACAACCAGCTTCATTTTACAGACTAAGACACGGGTATGTGCGAGGCGAGTTTTCTCATTTTCTTCTTTAGGGAAGAGGTGAGGGATGAAGAAATGGTTTCAGTGAAAAGGAGAAGAACACTGACAAGAGGCACCAAAAACCCAGCTCTGTCCCAGTTTTGCTGATGGTAAGTAAAACTCCCGGGACCTCTAAAAGGGATGCTCTTGCCGAACGAGGGAGAGACTACAGCACCAGGGCTCCTAGGTGCTTCTTGGTGCCTGTGCCCTGCTGGTCCTCCCAGGGCACCCACAAAGCTCCTAGTGCCACCACACAGAGAAGGGGACCTGCCACCTGACCATGGCTGCCCCGTGCCCACCCACCCAGTGTGACCAGCAGGGATTCCACATTCACAGAGTCTGAACTCTTTGAAGGTGCAGGAAAACAGGACACAGAGAACTCCAACCGAACAGCAGAGACCTGCAGGAAGAGCCGCAGCAACTGGTGACAGAATGAGATGTGCTGAGTGACACAGCATGGGTGTGTGCAAGAGACACGGCCACCTGCCACATGTCTGTCCCCTCTAACAGCGGCATGACATCAGCTCTGGCTGTGGCGATGACATCTCTCAGTCACAAGGCCTGAAGGAGAATCTGCAGAGGAGTCTTTAAGACTATGTGACATTTGCGTTGGAATGAGCGATCATGCTCAGGTCTGCTCTGGGTGCATTATCTAGGCCCGGGGAACACCGTGCCATCTTTTTGTTATTCTTTTTTAAATTATTTCTTGCATTGTAGGGAATGCAACCCAGGCCCTGGGCTTGCTGGGCAAGTGCTTGGCCGCTGGGCTGCACCCCGGCCCGTCGTCACTGGGACCCTCTGAGTCGACAAACCATACTCTGCACCCCACCCAGCCACGGCTTTCTCCCCCCCCTCTTCCTTCGTCACTCACTCACCACGTGTTTGCTAAGCACGTGCTGCAGGCCAGGCACCCACCAGGTGCTGCAGACGTGGAGGGAAGAAAACACTTCAGAAAGGAAGACAGAAGAGGTACAGCAGCACAAGTGGGGGGCTCGGCCCCACGGGGGCAGGAACTGAGGGGAGACAGTGGTGCCAGCGTCTGCTGCCCGTGCTGCTGCTTACACCCAGGGCAGGGGCACGGCAGGCCTGGCAGCAGCACCACACTGCCCCCGCTGTGTCCAGGGCACAGCAGCCACGGCGCGCCCCAAGGCCCCGACGGCTTGCGTTTCACTCAATACCCACCATTCTACTTCACAGAGAAACCAAAACGGCCACGGGACTTGGCCAAAGCACCCAGCCAACGGGGCAGACGTGGATAGTGCTGGGGTCAGAGTCCCGTCCACTACCACACGTGTCCTGCGACCTCCTGCAGCTGCCTACCTGAGGGGAAAAGCTGAGTGAGCCCTGCTAGCCTGATCTTCTAGTCCTGCTTTACTTCAGCCACACAGTGTAAACATTAGGCCGCTTACCTTCCAGTGACAACTCCTAGACTATAACTTGCCACAGGGATAGATTAATTGTAGTTACAGATAGATGTAGACAAATACATATGAATATGTGTCCCCTCTACATTAAATTGTTTATGGGCTATGACAAAATTTAGTGCAAAATACACGGATTATCTGTAAGAATTATAAATAAATGATTTTTTGGCAGAGTATTCTTTGAGTCAGTTTTTTCATTGATGTGATCAAAAACACCGAGATGAACATTTTTAGAGGAGGAAAAGTTCCCTTGGGGCCTATGGTTCCAGAGGTCGCAGTCCAGACAGCCACCTCCATTGCTGTGAGCCCAGGTGAGCGCACATCATGGGGAAGGGTGTGAGGAGGAGAGCTGCTCAGCTCATGCAACCAAGGAAGGAGAGAACGCTCCGCTCACCAGGCAGCCCCAGTGCCCTACCTCTTCCCACCACACCCCACCTGCCTACAATTGCCACACAGTAATCCAGGTCAGAGGATCAAGCCACTGTCAGGTGACAGCTCTCGTTACCCAGTCGTTTTGCTTCTGAATGTTCTTGCGTTGCCTCACACAGGAGCCTTTGGGAGACACCTCGTACCTGGACCACAGCAGCTACTCGTGGGAAGACAAACTGGTCAGTGATAAACGTGGAATTCAGATCTTCTGGGGAGGTTGCTGTGACATTAGGCACTGGAAATGGACTCACTCCTGCTCTCAGGAACTGGTTCGTCACGCGTTTCAGTAGAGAGGAAAGCCACATGAGGTGCTTTTGGGGATACAGGTACAAAGACAGGAGAGAATCCTGGACAGATGTTGCTTTGCCCCTGAGCCCTTTCCAGTGCCCGTGGGCTGGTGGTGCAGAGCATCTTTTATGAGCCTGGTTTAACTGTGGCAAGGACTGCAAAGGGCACGGTTAAAAATGCCAAGGGTTCTGATGGAGTTTTTTCTCAGCAAGAGAAACAATAAGAGAGGTAAACAGGGAACCTACATCCTGGGAACAAATCTTTACTCCTCACACTTCAGACAGAGCCCTAATATCCAGAATATACAAAGAACTTAAAAAATTAAACAATAAGATAACAAACAACCCTATCAACAAATGGGCCAAGGACCTGAACAGACACTTCTCAGAGGAAGACATACAGTCAATCAATAAGTATATGAAAAAATGCTCACCATCTTTAGCAGTCAGAGAAATGCAAATCAAAACCACCCTAAGATACCATCTCTCTCCAGTAAGATTGGCAACCATTAGGAAGTCAAGTAACAATAAGTGCTGGCGAGGATGTGGGGAAAAGGGTACACTTGTACATTGCTGGTGGGACTGCAAAATGGTGCGGCCAATATGGAAAGCAGTATGGAGATACCTAGGAAAGCTGGGAATGGAACCACCATTTGACCCAGCTATTGCCCTTCTCGGTCTATTCCCTGAGGACCTCAAAAGAGCATACTATAGGGATACTGCCACTTCAATGATCATAGCAGCACAATTCACAATAGCTAGACTTTGGAATCAACCTAGATGCCCTTCAATAGATGAATGGATTAAAAAACTGTGGCATCTATACACAATGGAGTATTACGCAGCACTAAAAAATGACAAAATCATGGATTTTGCAGGGAAATGGATGGCATTAGAGCAGATAATGCTAAGTGAAGCTAGTCAATCCTTAAAAAACAAATGCCAAATGTCTCCTTTGATATAAAGAGAGCAACCAAGATCAGAACAGGAAAGAAGAGCATGAGGAAAAGATTAACATTTAACAGAGACGAGTGGGGTGGGAGAGAGGGAGAGAGAAGGGAAACTGTATGGAAATGGAAGGAGACCCTCATTGTTACATAAAACTACATATAAGAGTTTGTGAGGGGAAAGGGAAAAAAAAAGGGAGAGAATTAAACCACAGCAGATGGGGTAGAGAGGGAAGAGGAGAAGGAAGGGGAGGGGGGATAGTAGGGGATAGGAAAGGTAGCAGAATACAACAGTCATTAATATGGTATTATGTAAAAATGTGGATGTGTAACCGATGTGATTCTGCAACTTGTATTTGGGGTAAAAATGGGAGCTGATAACCCATTTGAATCAAATGTATGGAAGATGATATGCCATGAGCTTTGTAATGTTTTGAACAACCAATAAAAAAAATATTTAAAAAAAATAAAAGTAACATTTTATTAGTCATAGCCAGCAAACCTGTGACAGTGCCATAAGAAAATCAGCTTCACAACTGGTAAAAAGTGCAAGACTCATGACAACAGAGCAGCGGCAGCAGGATGACGATAAGGCTGATGACCTTGCACCCTTGCAGGGGGCCGAGGTCTGTGCTGAGCACCTCACAAGCAATGCTCCCTTGCAGGCTCCCCTGGACCTGAGGTAGCACTGTGGCATTTCCATCAGAGTGATGAGAAAGCTGAGGCTCCAGGAACTTAGGTGGGTTTCCCGATCACCCGGCAAATACAGAAGAGCTCAAATTCAACATGGCCAGCCTGGTTCCAAAGTCTGCATGTCTGGCTACTAGTTAGTGGCCATGCCACAGTATATTAATTCCTCGTTTTCCTTGGACATTTGCAATAACCCACAGCCACAAGGTCTGAATGGATATGAAAATTAGGATCAGAAGGCAGAGAGCAAATGCACAGTCAGCTCTGCTGGTAAAGAGGATGAGGGAAGACACAGGAGCATGAGGAACAGTGCACAGTCAGCTCTGCTGGTAAAGGAGGGATGAGGAAGACACAGCAGCATGAGGAGCAGTGCACAGTCAGCTCTGCTGGTAAAGGAGGGATGAAGGAAGACACAGTAGCATGAGGAGCAGTGCACAGTCAGCTCTGCTGGTAAAGGAGGGATGAAGGAAGACACAGGAGCATGAGGAGCAGTGCACAGTCAGCTCTGCTGGTAAAGGAGGGATGAGGGAAGACACAGGAGCATGAGGAGCAGTGCACAGTCAGCTCTGCTGGTAAAGGAGGGATGAGGGAAGACACAGGAGCATGAGGAGCAGTGCACAGAGTCAGCTCTGCTGGTAAAGGAGGGATGAGGGAAGACACAGGAGCATGAGGAACAGTGCACAGTCAGCTCTGCTGGTAAAGGAGGGATGAGGGAAGACACAGGAGCATGAGGAACAGTGCACAGTCAGCTCTGCTGGTAAAGGAGGGATGAAGGAAGACACAGGAGCATGAGGAGCAGTGCACAGAGTAGGCTCTGCTGGTAAAGGAGGGATGAAGGAAGACACAGGAGCATGAGGAGCAGTGCACAGTCAGCTCTGCTGGTAAAGGAGGGATGAAGGAAGACACAGGAGCATGAGGAGCAGTGCACAGTCAGCTCTGCTGGTAAAGGAGGGATGAGGGAAGACACAGGAGCATGAGGAGCAGTGCACAGTCAGCTCTGCTGGTAAAGGAGGGATGAAGGAAGACACAGGAGCATGAGGAACAGTGCACAGTCAGCTCTGCTGGTAAAGGAGGGATGAGGGAAGACACAGTAGCATGAGGAGCAGTGCACAGTCAGCTCTGCTGGTAAAGGAGGGATGAGGGAAGACACAGGAGCATGAGGAGCAGTGCACAGTCAGCTCTGCTGGTAAAGGAGGGATGAAGGAAGACACAGGAGCATGAGGAGCAGTGCACAGAGTCAGCTCTGCTGGTAAAGGAGGGATGAGGGAAGACACAGGAGCATGAGGAGCAGTGCACAGTCAGCTCTGCTGGTAAAGGAGGGATGAGGGAAGACACAGGAGCATGAGGAACAGTGCACAGTCAGCTCTACTGGTAAAGGAGGGATGAGGGAAGACACAGGAGCATGAGGAACAGTGCACAGAGTCAGCTCTGCTGGTAAAGGAGGGATGAGGGAAGACACAGGAGCATGAGGAACAGTGCACAGAGTCAGCTATGCTGGTAAAGGAGGGATGAGGGAAGACACAGGAGCATGAGGAGCAGTGCACAGTCAGCTCTGCGGGTAAAGGAGGGATGAAGGAAGACACAGGAGCATGAGGAACAGTGCACAGTCAGCTCTGCTGGTAAAGGAGGGATGAAGGAAGACACAGCAGCATGAGGAGCAGTGCACAGTCAGCTCTGCTGGTAAAGGAGGGATGAGGGAAGACACAGGAGCATGAGGAGCAGTGCACAGAGTCAGCTCTGCTGGTAAAGGAGGGATGATGGAAGACACAGGAGCATGAGGAACAGTGCACAGAGTCAGCTCTGCTGGTAAAGGAGGGATGAGGGAAGACACAGGAGCATGAGGAGTAGTGCACAGAGTCAGCTCTGCTGGTAAAGGAGGGATGAGGGAAGACACAGGAGCATGAGGAGCAGTGCACAGAGTCAGCTCTGCTGGTAAAGGAGGGATGATGGAAGACACAGGAGCATGAGGAGCAGTGCACAGAGTCAGCTCTGCTGGTAAAGGAGGGATGATGGAAGACACAGCAGCATGAGGAGCAGTGCACAGTCAGCTCTGCTGGTAAAGGAGGGATGAGGAAGACACAGGAGCATGAGGAGTAGTGCACAGAGTCAGCTCTGCTGGTAAAAAAGGGATGAGGGAAGACACAGGAGCATGAGGAGCAGTGCACAGTCAGCTCTGCTGGTAAAGGAGGGATGATGGAAGACACAGGAGCATGAGGAGCAGTGCAAAGAGTCAGCTCTGCTGGTAAAGGAGGGATGAGGGAAGACACAGCAGCATGAGGAGTAGTGCACAGAGTCAGCTCTGCTGGTAAAGGAGGGATGAGGGAAGACACAGGAGCATGAGGAGCAGTGCACAGAGTCAGCTCTGCTGGTAAAGGAGGGAAGAGGGAAGACACAGGAGCATGAGGAACAGTGCACAGAGTCAGCTCTGCTGGTAAAGGAGGGATGAAGGAAGACACAGGAGCATGAGGAGCAGTGCACAGTCAGCTCTGCTGGTAAAGGAGGGATGAGGGAAGACACAGCAGCATGAGGAGCAGTGCACAGAGTCAGCTCTGCTGGTAAAGGAGGGATGAAGGGAAGTACAGGAGCATGAGGAGCAGTGCATAGAGTCAGCTCTGCTGGTAAAGGAGGGATGAGGGAAGACACAGGAGCATGAGGAGCAGTGCACAGAGTCAGCTCTGCTGGTAAAGGAGGGATGAGGGAAGACACAGGAGCATGAGACAGTGCATAGAGTCAGCTCTGCTGGTAAAGGAGGGATGAAGGAAGACACAGCAGCATGAGGAGTAGTGCACAGAGTCAGCTCTGCTGGTAAAGGAGGGATGAGGGAAGACACAGCAGCATGAGGAGCAGTGCACAGAGTCAGCTCTGCTGGTAAAGGAGGGATGAAGGAAGACACAGGAGCATGAGGAGCAGTGCACAGAGTAAGCTCTGCTGGTAAAGGAGGGATGAAGGAAGACACAGGAGCATGAGGAGCAGTGCACAGAGTCAGCTCTGCTGGTAAAGGAGGGAAGAGGAAGACACAGGAGCTTGAGGAGCAGTGCACAGTCAGCTCTGCTAGTAAAGGAGGGATGAGGGAAGACACAGGAGCATGAGGAGCAGTGCACAGTCAGCTCTGCTGGTAAAGGAGGGATGAAGGAGAGACCCAGGAGCATGAGGAGTAGTGCACAGAGTCAGCTCTGCTGGTAAAGGAGGTATGAAGGAAGACACAGCAGCATGAGGAGTAGTGCACAGAGTCAGCTCTGCTGGTAAAGGAGGGATGAGGGAAGACACAGGAGCATGAGGAGCAGTGCACAGTCAGCTCTGCTGGGTAAAGGAGGGAAGAGGGAAGACACAGGAGCATGAGGAGCAGTGCACAGTCAGCTCTGCTGGTAAAGGAGGGATGAAGGAAGACACAGGAGCATGAGGAGCAGTGCACAGTCAGCTCTGCTGGTAAAGGAGGGATGAGGGAAGACACAGGAGCATGAGGAGCAGTGCACAGTCAGCTCTGCTGGTAAAGGAGGGATGAAGGAAGACACAGGAGCATGAGGAACAGTGCACAGAGTCAGCTCTGCTGGTAAAGGAGGGATGAGGGAAGACACAGGAGCATGAGGAGTAGTGCACAGAGTCAGCTCTGCTGGTAAAGGAGGGATGAGGGAAGACACAGGAGCATGAG